>NC_056618.1:34462043-34500971 GCF_018340385.1 Cyprinus carpio
ATGAGCCATTTTAGATAGGCATGGTTTACTCTTAAATTTGATAAAGAATATCTCTTTGGATTTGAGAGTTTAGGCTTTCCAAAGAGAAAGGAAAAATTTATCATATGACCTTTGACATCAGGTGTCTTCAATAATGGTCAATCATAACTTAATTAATCAGCTAATTATCTCATGATTTTTAACACTGTTTCAGTGTTTATATGAGTCTCGACTCAGAGTGTTATATTGCCACTGGGGATTTTGCAGTGGATCTGAAAACACCATTGAAATCTGACAACAACTGTCTCATAAAGTTTGTTTCTTATGTTCAGATACTATTAAAACAGCTTGTTTTTCATGCTAGATCAGCCAATGTGCAAGCACAGTCATGAGCGCAAGTCTGAGAATGCTGACTGTTTCTATAGCAACTGGAGCTTAACCCTCTTGAGTCTAAGGGTATTTTGGGGCCTGGAGAAGTTTTGTCATGCCCTGACATTTGTGCTTTTTTCAGTTTCTTATAAATATCTAAATGGCTAAAGTCTAATCTCACTGTAATCAGCACAAACTAGGCCATAATAATCTGTGAGCAGCATGTGGCGTATTATGATTTTCAGTTTTGAGAAAAAAAAAATGTTATGCGCGGGTTAGTGAAAAAACTAAAAATGCCAAAATCACTCTGAATAAGGCAATAAAACACATACAGAAAATTGGTTCCCAGGAATTTTGAGAGAACTGGAGCTTGTAGCCCAGAATTTTTTTCTAAATGATGTGAAAATCATCTTGTTTACTCACTTACAGAAAACAATATATTGATTTAAATTTCTAAGACACTTTATGTTGGTAAAAGCCATGCCAGTAAGGCGTCAACTATCATGAATTCACACCTGAGAAGACAAAGGCCTGCATAATAAAATGTTTACACGTTATGTGAAAACTAGTACAAGTATATAAATAAATAAAAAGAGACTTACTCGTGGTTTATGATCTCTAAGGAATAAAGTGCTTCATTCTTTTTTCTGAGGAAATCCAAATCTCAAATCCTCAACCACATCACATCTTTCGGGGTGAATTATGTCTTATCTCCCATCGCTACAAACAGTAAAATAAAAAACTTGGAAGAACAATCTACAGCATGCGTTGTCTTCTGTTGTGTGAAGTATGTTCAAAAAAGCATGGCGCTTCAGTGAGAAAACATTATCATCTCAAAAAGCGCGCTTTCGGCGCTGGGCGTGGTCGCATTAGAAGATAATGAAGGAAGGCGTGGCGCCAGACATATCGCGTTGTTTTTCATATGGATTACTTTATCACAGAATATTTGTTTTCAGCATACTTGTTTTAGTTTAAGAAGTAGACATGTCAGGCTTCTCTATAGATATCTCTCATGTCTCTGTGCGTTGAGTATTCACTTTGAGTTACAGTTCATTTTAATGGCGCATGTTTACGTAACCTGAAGATCGAAGCGCCAGACAAAGGCTGCGAAGACAGCACTCCTTGTTTGTTATCTTTATTTTTATAAGTGCACAAAAGGTTTTGTTGTTATTATGTCTGTATACAAAAAAAAGTAGTAGACCCTTTACAGATTCTCGATTGATGTATTGCTCTTATCTGTACGATCAAAGGCACTGAAAGTGTAATTTAAGTTCTTTTTAGGAGGTTATCAGAGAAAAATACCCCAAACGCCAGTATAATCTTAGCGTTAATCGACTTCAGAGGGTTAAAACGGCAGCTGCAGTGAAATTATGACTTTACTAATCCACAATCGGCTTTTTCATTTAGAAAGTGGGGCTTATTAGCCATATTGGGCATTGCACTTTCTGCCATTCATAAGAGTGCACAGTGTTTTCTTTTAATTAAGTTTTTTGTTTTTAACCAACGACTGTGTTTTATTTTTTTGGGAATGTGTGTTATAAAAAAGAGTTTTATATGTCATAGTTATACTATAATGTTACTCCTATTTTTACATTATCACCTATATAATACTACAAATGGTTTGAAGAGTGAAAATGATAGTCAACATCACAATCATGAGTCATGTGGGTAGAGTGCATTTAAATCAATGTCTTAGCTGCTGCCAAGTTAAAATCTCTATAGCACCTATCCTGGTATAGAAAATGTAGAGCTCATACAAACACACACAAACACACTCTCACCCTAAAGCTTAAACACAATCTCAGAGATCATTCATGTTCTTCCTCTCTGCAGGCTGATGGACTGCAGTATTGAAGAGGAAGGCTGTGCTGCTCTGATTTCAGCTCTGAGATCAAACCCCTCACACCTGGATTGCAGAACTGAATCTTGGAGTGATAATAAACCAGGAGACTCAGGAGTGAAGCTACTCTCTGCTCTACTGGAGGATCCACAATGTAAACTGCAGAAACTACAGTGAGTCTATGAGTAAAAAGTAAAATTACACAAATGTGTTTTCTGTAGCAGTGGTTTTGTTCATTGCCCTCTCATCCTCAGTTCAAAACCCTTAAAACAATAATAATAATAATAATAATAATTTACTTTTGTTAACTGAGTACATTGCGGCATATGTTTAAAAATATATAAAATTTTATTTAAAAAATATTCTTATACTGCTTGAAGATCCTATTATAACTTAATATGGCTTAACAGTAGTCTCAATAAATATGTTATTTAATTATATCTTGTGAGTGATGTATTTTTAAATACACTGTAAGAAATTGCTGTAAAAAACGGCCATATTCTGACAGTAACAAACTGGTTTTTCATTATAACAGTAAAATCCTGTAGAAAATAATGCTTTCTGGGTAATATTTGTTGTTTTCGAGAAAGTAGCCTTCTGCAGTACAGTGAATTAACAGTGTTCAGCGTCGACACTCAGAGACTGTGTTTCAAATCACACCCTACACTCTCATTCACTATTCCCTACATGAGTTTACTAATATAGTCCACCTGAGAGAGAGAATGAAAACTAATGAGTGAATTCAGATGATGATGAACAGCTGTGGTTAACAAGCAGAATCACTGAAGAAAAGAGAAAGAAATGAAACTACAATTGACATACAGCCACAGCCTTAAATGAAATCAACTAAAATAAAACAGCAGAGGATGATTAAACAACTCCACAAACAGCATTACCAGCTTAAAAACATTACAGTCTGACTTTATCTATGCCATTTATCTACAAAAATGTGGTTTTATTGAAAATGTTTAGTTTGACCTCACCATTATGGCGATCAAGGTTTACTTTAGTTGTCCTCTTGACCCTTGACTATTTTTTTTTCTGGTTGCTGTAACTGTGTTTGTAAAGCACATTTGTTATAGCAAAAAAAAGAACCCAAATAAAAGAATGTGTTTTGAATGGTTTTGGTTAGTTGTTGATGAGGGTCTGACCATCATTTAATGACCTGATTCACTGATCTCATTTAGTGGCTAATTTTTAATGAGATGGTGGTTTTTTTTAGGTTAGTTTTGATAACTATATGATACTACAAGATGAAAAACTATTATTAAAGATAAAAAAATAAAAATGTGTGCACAAAATCTTTGTGATTTTGTTTTTGTTTTTTGGGTCAAGTTTTAATAGCTTGTTTTGTGATGTTCAGAGTTGATCTTTTTATTTATTTTGTGGATAGTTACCATTGTTAAGATTCATACGCTGATTCTTGATGTTTGTTTTTTCTAGCATGACAGAGCTTTTTTTTTTTTTTTTATGAGTGATGTGTTTAACAATATTTCATAAAAGCCTGGACATTATTTTGCTCTAATGTATTATTGGAACATTGTGACAGAAAAACACTGGACAAAATTCAGAAACCTGGTGTTTAAAGATGATTCTGAGTTCAGAGTTTTAAGAATGCAGCGGACATGGAGGATTGTAGTGCAATAAGAGCTATCCTATCCCAAAAAAATCAACAGCCCTCGAGCTGTGTTTCACATACATGCACGAAAATTGGCACACATATGTAAAGCATCAGTACCTACAAAAAAAACTCTTTGGAGCAAATATCCTAAACCCAACAGGAAGTCGTGTTATTTTAATTTTATGAGCAAAATTTGCATCATTTTTGTTATTTGCATGCCTTGTATTTTAAATCTAACTCCTCCTAGAGATTTATTCAGATCAACACCAAATTTGGTATGCCTAATCTAAAGGCCTTTATGTAGCACCAATTGCTGTAAGATCTCTCGAGCTTTCTGCTGAAGGGCTGGTCCTGTGGCGGCCTGATCGCATTTCAAGGATGATTCGCCATGAAAATGAAGTTGTTATAACTCAGGACATAAAATGTCCAATCTGCCCCAAACTTCACATGTTTGATAAGACTCCTGAATCTGAACAGATTGACATGCCTCCATATTCAGTTATATAGTCATAGCCTCACCTTACTGGCAACAGGAAGTGACATATTTCTGGTGCTGTGACAAACTACCCCGAGAAATTTTATGCCATAATTTTTTTTTTTTCAGTCACTCTATTCTAAAGGCCTGTGTGATGTTAAATTGTGAAGATCTTGAGTTTTCAAGTAGCTACGGTCCATGGCTACTGGCCACAAAGTTCGGCTGCCCCTGGCCATGGGAATAAAAGCTATTGTAACTCAGGCATAAAATGTCCGATCTTGGCCCAAACTTCACATGTTTGATAAGAGTCCTGGCCTGAACACATCTGAAGGCCAATATTCCATTGCAGTGGCAAAATGCCCGATAGCTTCACCTATACATTTTCAACGGAGGCCGAGCTAACGCTTCACGCGACATGTACAAAAATCGGTACACACATGTAACACACCAATACCTACAAAAAAAGTCTCTTTGGTACGAAATTCGAATCCCAACAGGAAGTCAGTTATTTTGAATTTTCTCTGCAAAATTTTGTGTCAAGTTTGTTTGTGCCATGTTCAGGGGTTGTACTTTAACGAACTCCTCCTAGAGATTTATTCAGATCAACACCAAACTTTGTCAGTGTAATCTAAAGGCCTTTGGCATGTTAAATTGCTAAGATCTTGAGGTTTCGCTTAAGGGCGGTCTGTGGCGGCCTTGGCTAAATTCTCGGATTATGTTTCTCGGGGCTTATGAGAAAGGAAGTTGTTATAACTCAGACATACAAATGTCCACCTGCCCCCAAACTTCACATCTTTGAGAGAAGACTCCTGACCTGAATATATCTACATGCCAATATGAGTTCAGATATCAATTATAGCCACCCGCTGGCAACAGGAACTCCGAAAATTTTATGACATTTTAAAATTTTAATCTAAAGGCCTTTGCGATGTTAAATTTAAAGTTTAATCTAAAGGCCTTTGCCCATGGTCAGTGATTAAAGTCTGGAGGTCTCGCCAAGTGGGAATAGAAGTTATAGTAACTCAGGTATAGATAACCATCTTCCCCTAAACTTGCTATATGTCTGGAAAAGAGTCTTCGGCCTGGAAATACATCTAGTTACTGGCTATTCCAATTATAACTATAGTGCCATACCTATTGACAAATAGAAAAATACCCGGTTTTATACTAACTTAGCCATGCAACAGTCCAATCTGCACCCAAACTTCAAATATTTGATAAGAGCTGCGGCCTAAGATATCTAGCCAATGTCTAGTTATAATCTATAGCGCCACCTGCTGGGCAAGAGGGATTAAATATGCTTAATACTAACCTAAACATTCCAAGGTCTAATCTGCACTAAATTCCTCTATGCTTGATAAAAAAAGTGCTGGACTAGCAGAAATGTACATGCCAAACTAAAGAGTAGGCCATAGCGCAAATTAGCCAAGCAGCAGATTGCAAGCATATAAATGACTTTGATATATTTTCTTATATTTACATTAAACGATATCTCAGCTGTCATTATTTTTTACAAAAAAGCTACTCACATGTGGAGCCCGTGCAGGGGGTCTGCTCATCGCTGCTTGCAGCTTTAATTTAGATATATATTTTGAGATGGAAAAAATGCAGGTTTTACAAATGCTGTAAATGTATTTCAAAGGAAAGATTGCTAATAAATAGCACACCTATGGTTCCTAACTGATGACGAAGAACATACAGCCATCAAGTCTTAGACAATGTTCTAGGTTATTACATGCAAAGTTTTTAGGTCCTATAATAACAATTTTCAGAATTTAACATCATGAAGTGGTCTTTAAAAAAAGAGAACAGCATAGGCTCAAGCTTTTAGACATTAAAGACACAATATTCATACTGCAGTGCATAATGGAAGTTTTTACTATGGTGTTACTCAGCATGCATTGCAGCATTTTGCCGACGGCCACCTTCATGGAATAGATTCATATGCTGGTTATTGAATTGATATTATTGTGTGTGTGTGCGTGCGTGTGAGAGAGAATAGTACTGGGCTTGAAATTGTTATGCATTACATAGGTTAAAAATAAAATCATTCATTGTAACTATTACAGCAGTGTGTTGTTTGCATGATACAAAGTATATTCTGTAATTTGTATAAGTCTGTAGTAATTTTAAATGAAGCTTTTACACAAGTCCTCTTTTAGCCCCATTGTAAACTACCACACGCAAGTCCCAAGTCATTCTATACCTGAATGTTTATTAGCTACTGGCCAGGAGTCACTTCAAACACAGCAGAACGACACTATGACTAAAATATTACACACATATTTATATGTTAAGAAATGCATTAAAACACCAAGGTTATATGTGCACTTCATGATTGGTTCAGTTCATAGCTCTACTAATCATCCATCCCTCTGTTACTGAGCAGATAGATTCCCCTTTATTAATCACTTTTTTAAGTCTAGAGAACTAAATCATAAGACAAACTAGTGTTAGCATAAATTTGTTGCATTTTCCTTGTTACGGCTTTGCGGTATGAGCTGTAGGAATGTAGGAATGTGTTGTGAATCTAAAGGAACAAAAAAATGACATGTTATATAAAACACAGGCTATCATTAAGACATGAATCGACAATTGAATGAAATAAATAAATAGCAAATCGAATACAATATCATTGAGATTTGTGTGAGTATTCATAAGAGATGTACACAGTATTTGACTGATAAATCATTAAAGGGGCCATATGATGCAATTTAATTTTTTCCTTTCTCTTTGGAGTGTAACAAGCTCTTGGTGCATAATGAAGATCTGTAAAGTTGCAAAGACTAAAGTCTCAAATCCAAAGAGATATTCTTTATAAAACTTAAGATTCAACCACCCCCTCCTAAAACGGCTAGTTCTAACACACCCCCACGTCTACATCAATATGTGGGAAGATTTGCATAACGCCACCCAAATGTTCACGCAAAGAAAGAAGGCGTGAATCTTTATTCTTCGCTGTTGCCGCCACTGCCATGTCGTTGAAACGCCAGCCTACTTGAAAGTAAAAATACTTTGTTTAGCCTTCCAAAAGAGGAAATCAGTGGTTAAGTTGTATTTACAACACTGTTCCAGAATAGTTCAACCCAAATATTCAGACGTGTGCAGTGCATTTTACAGAGGATGAGGGCTGTTTCCTGAACCAGTAGCCTACAAATAGCCTGTGGTAATAAAGTGCTATTGTTTTAATTGTGCCTGTGGCACAAAGGCTGTTTAGGTAAGTATTGATGTTATTACATTTTTGAGTGTGTAGTTTGGTTTTTATGTTTTTTGAATTTGTGTATGTTGGTTTAAATGTTTGAATTTTTTGCAGTTTAGATGTTTTACTTGTTTGTCGTTTCTCCAATCACAAATGCAGACATGGTTTTATGTTTATGCAGCGCGATATGCAACACAATGTGTAAAAAGACAGTATAAGTAATTATAATCAGTAGTTATGTCCCCACTGGATGCAACAAATGCCTTGTTTGTAGTGGGTTTTATTGGTTTTTGTCTCGCTGCATCGGAGATAGTATCCCAGTATGTTAAGATGCAACATTTCGTGCTACATTACTCAAGTATTTGTTTTGTTTTGTTTTGTGTTTTTTTGTTTGTTTGTTTTTTTACACTAAACCACATAAACAAATTGCATTACACCAAATACACAAAATTATGTTCTTTTTAGCAACTTCATATGACCCATTTAAATAGAATATCCATCACTTTATAAAGGAAAACACACAAATCATATCAAATCAAATATTTTTATTGATTTTTTTTAGATTTAATTGTGAATTTACATTGTTTTATGTAGGAAAAAAGGCTTTTCATTTTTTGAGTTATTATTAATTTTTTATGTTTTTTTGTTATTAATTTTATCTGTTTTTCTGTTTCTCTCTGCAGGCTGTGGGGCTGCAGTATTTTTGAGGAAGGCTGTTCTGATCCCTCATACCTGACAGAACTGAATCTGAGTGATAATAAACCAGGAGACTCAGGAGTGAAGCTGCTCTCTGCTCTACTGGAGGATCCACAATGTAAACTGCAGAAACTACAGTGAGTCTCTTCACATCTCAGTGACTAATAGGTTTCAAGTAAAGGGTAAAAGTACATAAATGTGTTTTCTGTAGCAGTGGTTTTCTTTGTTGCCCTCACCCTCAGTTCAAAACCCTTAAAAATAAATAAAATACTATAATTTACTTTAGTTAACTGAGAACATTGCAGAATTTCAAAAATACAGAATTAAAAAAAAAAGATTCTTTCACTGCTTGAAGATTGCATCATAACTTACAGCTTTTATCGAACACATTTCTTAAAATTATCCCTCTTTTTTAACTCTAAACACAAATCCATAACTTCTAACTCAATTCCCCGAATGTCCTATATTCAGGTCAAAATGATGCTCTCCACTCAAAACAACTCAATCTTGCTGAAAAAGCAAACTTCAGACATGAAACACAAACCCTCAAAAAGACACACACTACAACACAGTCTTACACAATGATGTGTGTAAAGGACGTCAAAGTATGATGATTACATGCATTTATATGGTTTAATTTTGACACTTCCTGGCTAGCTTTGAAACTGGCTTCTTTTATTTTGAAAGAAAGGTATGCACGAGGGGGGGATCCTAACACACACAGAAAAAAAATTATCGCCACCGACAAAGAGAAGGTGAAAAAGGCAAACAAAGCTTAAAGAGATAATGAATATAGCCTCAGTCGAAGAAAGTGGTAAATAGGTATGCTGTGTCTTACAGTGTAGAGGATGTGTTTTTGTTAAACTTTGGTACATACTGATAAAATGTTAATGAAAAATGGCTAATGTTTGATTAAGGGTGATAATGCTGTTTTGTTTATTCTGTGTCTAGCTCCTTACGCTTGGCTTCTTTTGTTTTGTTTTATTACGTTGGTTTAATGTCATTAAAGGGTAATTATTAAATTTTAGTTCTGGCTGACTTCTTTTGACAGTAAGAGCTTGCCCATCCACCGCCATGCAGCATGACAAAGTCTAAAGATCCGCTGCCGCGTAGTCAACGATGGCCAAAGCAGGTGGCAGAAGTTGGTCGGGAAATTGAAAGGTACATAAAGCCTGTATTGAGATTGAAAGACTCACAGACTACATCTGTAATTTCAAGGGACATTAATGAACAAATTACTGATCTGCAAAGGGAAATTGAAGAATGTAAACACCTACTTCAAAACGAAAGTGAGAATAAAAGGCATGAGATTAAGGGGAAAGTAAATTTTGGGGAAAAACAGTTGGCTGACCTACAGAATAAAGTTCACAGCATGTCAGATGTAGCTCGCCGCTCTGAAAGAATCAAAGTACCAACCGAAATGATGCTTGAATATCAAAGGGAAGAAGCAAGTAAAAAGGAAAGAAGGCTTGTGAATTTATATAAACAGTGGAAAGCACAAGCACGAAAGACAAGAGAAAGATTAATGTCTGGTGTAATTGAAACACAGCTGTCATCACTAGCAGACGATCTGGAGAAAGGAAGGGATGATGTCATGAGATTTTACACTGAGCTGAGGAGCTATGTAGCACCATCAGCTGATTTATGGAGAAAAATTGATGCATGTGAAGCGGTAACTCATGACATCATGAAAATAATCTTTGAAAGATTAACTGGCATTGATGGAGATTTTGATGCAGAACATGAAAGAGGTCATTGATTGATGGAGTAGATCTGATGAATATGTTTTTTATATTTAATGTTCAATTTCTGTATACTGTTGTATTTCTGAAAACTCATGTTCATCATACCGTGCATCAAAACGGGTCGATGCAGCTGCAGAATTAGCGGCAAGAGAAGCTGAGTATAAAACAGCACAAGAAGAAAGAAAGCAAAAGGAAAGGATAAAGGCTCTAGAGGAGCAACATAAGAAAGAAATAGAAATACAGAGAACTGAGCTAGAACATCTGCAAGCTGAAAAGGATGTAAATGCCAGGCTGGAAGCCTATGACAGAGAGATAAAACAGATGGATGATGCTCAGCCAATAAAGAGAGAACAGGTGAGACCAAATTATACACCACAACCGCCTGCACCATCCCTGTTTAACTCATCCATGTTGTCAGAGCCCCCCTGTGTCAATCAGCTTGCAAAGGCCGTGCAGGACATTATAATGATGAATAGACTTCCTACCCCAGAGCCAGTAGTATTCATTGGTGAACCAATTCACTTTATTGAATGGAAATCCACTTTCATGTCACTAATTGACCGAAAGGGCATCTCTGCTGCAGATAAACTGTACTATTTAAAAAGGTATGTGAGTGGTCCGGCGCGTAAATGCCTGGAGGGAACTTTCTATAGAAATGATGAAGAAGCTTACCAAGATGCTTGGGAAAGGCTCAACCAATGATATGGTCAGACATTTGTTATTCAGAGAGCATATAGAGAGAAACTGTCCTGCTGGCCAAAAATACACACAAAGGATACTGAAGGACTGAGAAACTTTGCAGATTTTGTAAATGCATGCATGCGTGCTATGCCTCATGTAAAGGGATTAGAAATACTAAACGACTGCAATGAAAATAAAAAATTGTTACAAAAACTGCCAAATGGACAGCTGCCAGGTGGAATCGCCAGGTTACAAAGACCCTAATGGAGGGCAAAGACTTTCCCAGATTCAGTGATTTCGCTACATTCCTGTCCCTAGAGGCAGAAGTTGCCTGTAACCCAGTAACTTCCATCCATGCAATTCGCTCTCTTGAAGCAACCAATGATAAAAGAAAATCTAAAGGGCATTAAAAGGAATAAGACAAGTGCATTTAACATGAAGACTACTGTGCAAACTGACAAACAACTAACAACGAAAATGCATATGGGACCTCCATGCATATTGTGTGATGGCACACACAAGCTTTACAAATGTCCAAACTTCATGAAAATGTCTCTGTGTTTTTGTGTTTTTTTTGTTTGAGGTAAGGTCGCAGAGGAAATGTATGTACGGCATCGCCTGTGATGTGACATTTGCACAAAAAGACACCCAACCTGTCTTCATGATGAGAACTACAGTAAAGATCTGAAAGGACAAAAGCATGTGAACATGGAAGATACAACACAGAATCACACATTAGTGATGACACCCGCCATGTCACTTCATGTTGCCAGAGAAGGACAGTCTGTCAGTACCTCAATGATAGTTCCAGTGTGGGTGTCATCTGCCACAAATCCACGCTAAGAAAAATTTGTATATGCTTTGTTAGACACGCAGAGTGATACTGCTTTTATTGACCAGGATGTTAGTCGTGAACTATAAGCAGAGGTGTCTTCAGTAAAAGGGTTAGTCACTTCTCACAAATCATAGATGAAGTCCCTCCTCTCCTCAACTGTGAAGTGGGTCTCCACATAGGTTACAACTGTCCCAGAGCTTTAGCACCCAGGCAAACAATATTAAGTGGAGATGATGAACCTTATGCCTTTCAGACATAGGGTGGAGCATAGTTGGTAGTTCAGAACCCCACCTTGAGACAGGTATGATGAGCAGCCTCTGTCATCGTGTTGTTGTCAAAGAAATTCCTCCAGTAACTCCCATGGATGCAATCTGTGCACTGGAAGGTGACTTTAGAGAAGTCAGTGGAAACGACATCACAGTGTTCAAGAAGACATTGCCTTCCTTGATAAACTTAAACAAAGCATAAAGAGAACTGAACAAGGGGTTTATGAGATGAAATTGACATTGGGTTTATGAAGGGATGAAATTGCCATTAAAGGAAAGGTTGCAGATTCATCATTGTAGACAGCTGCTTGTGGAGAGAGACATCTAAATCTGCTAAAGGGGAATTTCATGTGAGAGACGAGAAATTCAAAGAGGATTATATTAAGTGGTTGAGTGGAATAATTGGAAGATGTTGGGCTGAATGGTTAGAAGTTGTATATACCATGCCATGGCATCTATCACACAATGAATGGTGAGAAGTTGTGTATACCGTGGTTTTGGATTTATCAGACAAACATAAGGGGACTGAGTATTTGTGTGTGGTTTTAGACTGCTCGAGGATATTCTTAAAGGTAGTCCAGAGTTTATTAGAGAATCTTATGGGTGTCCTTTTATGCTTTAGATATAATGTGATATATATAAGATGTTCTTTTGGCTATTCTGTGAATTATAAAAAATGTTCCATCAATTTCAGGTCAAAGAGAGAGATTGTAACTACCTTCGCTTCCTGTGGTGGAGAGATGGAGACATAAGCATGCAGCCTCAAGTGTACGAATGACGGTGTATCTTTTTGGTGCTGTCTCTTCACCAGGTTGTGCAAACTATGCGTTAAAACATCTGGCCAAAGAGAACAGTATTACTTTCCAACTAGGCTCTCAGTTCATAATCAGAGATTTTTATGTGGATGATGGAGTCGAAAGTGTGAAAGGGTGTAAGACGGCATTTAGTAATTAGATATTTTTGTGTGTGAACTGTGTGCCAGAGGTGTCTTGCGGTTGGGTTTAATTATTTTGTATAGTAGTGTAGTTCTGTTCTAAGCAGCATACCAATGTCAGAATATGCGTCATCAAGTCTGGGGTGATTGCTTTGTTTTATGTGAAAACGGATAGAGCACTAGGCATTCACTGGAACATAGAAAAGGACTGTTTCACTTTTAGCATTGCCCTGAAAAACCAACTTTCCACCCGCCATGGAATATTATCCACAGTTGCAGAGATATACGATCCTCTAGGATTCGTTGCACCCTATCTCCTCAATGGTAAGAGGATTCTACAAGAAATGTGTCGATAAGGAACCGGGTGGGACGACCTACTACCTGCACATCTGAGACCGCGGTGGGAGTGCTGGAAAAGGGATCTCAATAATCTGGAGAAATTGCAGATAGCAATATGTTATGTGCCTGCCGACTTTGGAGAAGTTGTGAAAAGAGAACTACATCACTTCTCAGATGCCAGTACCACTGGATACGGACAGTGTTCTTACCTGAGATTGATAAATAAGGACAGAGATGCATTTTTGTCATGGGGAAAGCTTTTGGAGAGCCAGATGTCTCCCTGAACAAAAGATGTCACCACAATCCCACCACCGATTAGAACAGTCACCCGCAGACAACTGTATCGCAATCGCACAGTGAGTAACCTGCTCCAGAGAGGCGCAACATCAACTGCCAACCGCAATGTGGAAAGAGTTCTTTGGACAGAACAGCTTCCTCTAAAGTCATTATAGGATACATAAGTAATGAAGCAAGACGTTTCCACACATTTGTTGCAAACAGGGTGCAAAAGATCCGCAACAACACAACACCTCAACAGTGGTTTTATGTTTCAACCTGTGAAAAACCTGCAGACAAGGCATCTAGGGGAACAACAGTGGATGGACTGCTCTCATTCAACTGGTTCACAGGCCCTAAATTCCTGTGGGAAAAGGAAGTACGACTTCAAGCAAATGAGAACACAGAGCTTCCAGTCGGAGATCCTGAGGTGAGAAAGGTGCAAACATTACACACACAAACTGCAGAACATATGAGCCTTGCTGAGCATCTGGCAAAGTTCTCATCCTGGTCTCATGCAGTTAGTGCTGTAGCACGTCTTATCAAATGCACACTCTACTTTTAATGAACGACAAAATGCAGAACTTTTGATCATCAAAGATCTGCAAAGACAAGTATATCAAGAGGAAATAAAAATACTAAGCAAAGGTAGACCATTACCAAGGAACAACAAACTTCACCATCTCGATGCTTTCTTAGACAGAGATGGTCTACTCAAGGTGGGAGGATGACTACACAGTTCATCTCTTCCTGACTCATTCAGACACCCAACAGTAATACCAAGAGAACATCATGTCACAAAACTGATAATTGCATACTACCATGAAAGGGTTAATCATCAGGGCAAAGGCTTTAACATGAATCAGATTCGATCCAGTGGCTATTGGAACCCCAGTTGCATCCTATATTTGCCAGTGTGTGTTTTGTAGGAAACTAAGGTGATCTGTGGAAGAACAGAAAATGAGTGATGTCCCTACAGAATGAATGGAACTTCTAGTCTCTCTGGATCCATTGTTTCAAACCTGAATGAGCTGACTTTGGCCCTTTTATCTGTCCTTATAAGATTCTGATTGGTGTGTGATACATTTTTGGTGTTTGTTTTTTTTTTTGTGTTATTGTTTGCTATTTGGTATTTGTGTGTTATGTGTTGTATGAATGTTATTGATTGATAGTACTTTCTAAATCAGTGGTTCTTAAACTTTTTGTACCAAGTATTTGGCTCTCCAAGTACCACCATAATGACCGACATTAAAACACAGTAGCATAGTAGGTCTAAATATTAAATTCAAGTTTATTTGTATAGCGCTTTTTATGATACAAATCATTGCAAAGCAACTTTACAGAAAATTAAGTTTCTACAATATTTAGTAGTAGCTTATCAGTGATGACTGTCAGTTTATGTGCATACGGCAAAATTTGGTGATTATCTCTAAGGTGGACAATAATGAACTTAACCTGTTAACCAGCATTATGGGACTCACAGCTGAAAATGACCTACCTAACTTAAAATTGTAATAGTTCCTGACTTCAGTCTGCTACACACACAATTTTGGTGTCTTTGGAAAGATGACCCTTTGGGCTTTACTGTCCCTCATCCAGAGTTGATAATGCTCTAAAAGATAAAAAGTTATAGAAACCAAAGTGCATTGAATTTTTTTTACCACACTGAAATTTTTTAATTTCATATGAAAATATATGAAATTAGTCCTGGAGCAATCCAAAAAAAGTAATGAGTTGAAAGCCACGTCTCATTAGTTTCTATTTCAAATCTGAAGAAGATACTATGAAAAATTAGATTCCTGCAACCATTATTCTGAGACTATGTCTAGCCAAAAAGATATACCAAATGTACTGAAGGGTTCTACAAACTATTTTAGTCCTTAAACATACCACTGCATAGTTTTTCAATTATAAAACACTAGACAAATGTAACACCACACCAGCAGAGGAAGCTCTCGCCTGAGTTTTGACTGTGAGCTTGGTTTTCCTGTTTCCCTTGCCTACTCTTTTGGATTGCACTTTTGCCTGTTTGCCTGTTTGGACTGCCCTTCTTGTGAGTTTGGATTTGTGGAACTGTTTAATAAACCCTGCATATAGATTCTACTTTCCTGTGCTTTCGACTCCATTACAACGAAATCTTCAAAAATCATTATAAGTAACATGTGAGTGTTTAATAAACCCTGCATATAGATTCTACTTCGGATTTCGAATAAACTAATTTAAATAGTAATATTTAAATTTGTGTTTATGCTTTTTACAGTACATCTTGAGATTGCTAGAAATACAGCATTTACACTGATAGACACTCAAACAGTCGGTAATCACATGCTAATGGCCTTAATATAGATGGTAATCATACAGATGTGACATATTCTCAATAATCACAATCTATTCAAATAGACCACATTCACACTGATATTTACACTGATAGACACTCTGAGTTATCAGTCATAGGGTGCTTAATCATGCAGATAAAGCTACATTCCCCACAAAACACACACACATACATGAAAAATGTTGCAGAAGAAAAAAGAAAGAATTATTTGTGTTAATTTACACCCCCATCAGATGACAGGTGCATCACAGCGCGCATCACGAGCCATCATGAGAGAGTGCCAGAATTCAAATAAACAATATTCCACTTATCTTTGTCTTTTTTTTTAGTAAATTGTTTCAACTTATTTTTGTCTTTTTTTTTAGTAATACCGAAACCATGCTGTGTTTTACTACCGTGTTTTTTGAGCGTAGTTTATTCCATAATGGATACAAACAATACTGTCCCTGAAATAGGGGCGTAAAACAAAGGAATTACCATCCATATTACTAGCGTTATTGCTTCATTATTGGACTAAAAAGAATAAAGGTGTGAGATATGAGATGTCGTTCATTGGACACTTACCTTTCTAGGTTTTACAGGTTTTACGGTGTGTTTATGTGTTTTTGTCGAATCTGGTACATACTGCATTTTGATTATGCATGTTTTGATGTGTACTGCTTACACAAATTTAGCAAATACATTCCTTACAAGCTTTCCATTGAAAAACAACAATCTGTCATCGATGCTTGAGGCTTAGACCTTCATAATGATATATAGTTTGTATTGATGAATTCTGTCCCATTTCATTTAATCTATTGATAAACATTGACAAATGCAAACAAAGAGCGTTTAGTGTGCCGGCGTCCAGGTGCAGGTAAACAGGTTAATAAACACACACAATGATTTTTCGTCAGCTGTGTGAACATCGTCGGTCCAATCGCTTAGAAAATAAAGCCCTCCTCTCCTCAGTGAGCCGGTGTATTTATATATTTTTTCTGGTCGATTTGACACCTCATTCATGGGTTTTAACTCATCTTTAGTTTTTCTGTATTTTCTCTGCAGTCTTTCTAGGTGCAGTATTACACAGGAAGGCTGTGATGCTCTGATTTCAGCTCTGAGATCAAACCCCTCACACCTGACAGAACTGAATCTGAGCCGTAATGAACCAGGAGACTCAGGAGTGAAGCTACTCTCTGCTCTACTGGAGGATCCACGCTGTAAACTGGAGAAACTACTGTGAGTCTCTTCACATCTCCGTAACTATTGTGTTTCACAGAAGAAGGTCATACAGGTTAGGAATGACATGCAGGGAAGTAAATTATGAACATTAATATTTTTGGGTGAATGATTTCTTTAATAATAACTATTGTGTTTCTACATTTATAGACCACTGAACAACCATGTGATGATGCGTTTAACAGTCATCAGAATCATAAACCCTCAAATGTTTTTGATATTTTTTTTATGTGTACATTAATAACACTATTCTTTGTATTAAGTCAAGTCAAGTCAATTCACCTTTATTTATATAGTGCTTTAAACAAAAATGATTGATTCAAAGCAACTGAACAACATTAATTAGGAAAACAGTGTGTCAATAATGCAAAATGACAGTTAAAAGGCAGTTCATCATTGAATTCAGTGATGTCATCATGCAGCTGTTCAGTTTAAATAGTATCTGTGCAATAATTTGCAATCAAGTCAATGATAATCGCTGTAAATTAAGTGTCCCCAACTAAACAAGCCAGAGGTGACAGCGGAAAGGAACCAAAAACTCCATCGGTAACAGAATGGAGAAAAAAACAGGAGAAAGCAGGAAGGCTCAGTCGGGGGGCCAGTTCTCCTCTGACCAGACCGAAACCAGCAGTTCAATTCCAGGCTGCAGCAAAGTCAGATTGTGCAGAAGAATCATCTGTTTCCTGTGGTCTTGTCGGTGGTCGTCTGAGACAAGGTCTTTACAGGGGATCTGTCTCTGGGGCTCTAGTTGTCCTGGTCTCCGCTGTCTTTCAGGGCTGTAGAGGTCATTTCTAGGTGCTGATCCACCATCTGGGCTGGATACATACTGGATCCGGGTGACTGCAGTGACCCTCTGACTTGGATACAGACTGGATCTGGTGGCTACAGGTGACCTCGGAATAGAGAGAAACAGACTAATATTAGCGTAGATGCCATTCTTCTAACGATGTAGCAAGTACATCGGGTGTTATGGGAAGTGTTCGGTTCTGGTTTAACTAATTAATGCAGCCTAAAATCCTTTAGCAGATTTGGATATTAGAAGTGTATTAGTGTGTTATGTGTAAGCCAGGTTAAAGAGATGGGTCTTTAATCTAGATTTAAACTGCAAGAGTGTGTCTGCCTCCCGAACAATGTTAGGTAGGTTATTCAGAGTTTGAAGCTAAATAGGAAAAGGATCTGCCGCCCGCAGTTGACTTTGATATTCTAGGTATTATCAAATTGCAGAGTTTTGAGAAGCGGGCGGGGCGTGGAGGACTATAATGTAACAAGAGCTCATTCAAATACTGAGGTGCTAAACCATTTAGGGCTTTATAAGTAATAAGCAAGATTTTAAAATCTATAAGATGTTTGATAGGGACCCAGTGGAGTGTTGACAGAACCGGCCTAATATGATCATACTTCCTGGTTCTAGTAAGAACTCTAGCTGCTGCATTTTGGACTAACTGGGTTTGTTTACTAAAAAGCGTGCAGAACAACCACCCAATAAAAGCATTACAATAATCTAACCTTGAGGTCATAAGCATGGATTAACATGCATAGGCCGTGATTTTGATATATTTTTGAGATGGAAAAATCCAGTTTTACAAATGCTAGAAACTTGGCTTTCTAAGGAAAGGTTGCTATCAAATAGAACACCTAACTGATGATGGCGACTGACAGGCAGAAGAATTTAGACAGAGCAGGTCATCAAGAGCTTTAGGTAAGTACCGTCATCCGCTTTGTTTTTCAATTGGTATAGGTTATTACATTATCATCCAGCTTTTAGGTCCTATATATCTCATTAACACTTAATTCCTGGTACTGTGGTCATATGAGTGTCGACTGCGTAAGCGCTACTAAGATCAATAGCACTAATAGAGAGAGATACAACCCGCGATCAGATGATAAGACCAGGTCATTTTGTAACTCTAAGGAGGGCAGTCTCAGTACTATGATATGGTCTAAATCCTGACTGGAAATCCTCACAGATGCCATTTTTCTCTAAGAAGGAATATAATTGTGAGGATACTACCTTTCTAGTATCTTGGAAAGAAAAGGGAGATTCGAGATCAGTCTATAATTAACTAGTTCTTTGGGGGTCAAGTTGTGTTTTTTTTTGATGAGAGGCTTAATAACAGCCAGTTTGAAGGTTTTGGGGACATATCCTAATAACAATGAGGAATTAATAATAGTCAGAAGAGAGGATCTATGACTTCTGGAAGCACCTCTTTTAGGGCTTAGATGGAATAGGGTCTAACATACATGTTGTTGGTTTAGATGATTTAACAAGTTTATACAATTCTTCCTCTCCTATAGTAGAGAATGAGTGGAACTGTTCCTCAGGGGATCTATAGTGCACTGTCTGATGTGATACTGTAGCTGACGGCTGCATGGTTACTATTTTATCTCTAATAGTATCGATTTTAGAAGTAAAGTCGTTCATAAAGTGATTACTGCTGTGATGTTGGGGAAATGTCATCTGGCGTTTTTAATGTTTTTCTGCAGGATAGTTTACTTTCCCTCAAGCAATACAAAAATACCTCTAGTTTTGTTTCCTCCAGCTGAGCTCCATTTTCGGGCTGCTCTCTTTAGGGGTCGCAGAGTGTGCTCACATTATACCACCCGCGATTGTCAGACTGTGTTTCCTTAACCTTCCTTAAGCGTAAAGGAGCAACTGTATTTAAAATGCTAGAAGAGAAAGTCCATAGTTTCTGTTATTACATCATCAAGTTGTTCTGAGGTTTTGGATGGATATGCTAAGGGTGGGATACATCAGGAAGATTACTTAAAGCAGTATTTTGTGGTAGCAGTATTTTGTGAGTGATAGAAGTGATGGTTACGTATTGCTGTTTGTTTTCCTCCAGCTGAGCTCCATGTTTCCGGGCTGCTCTCTTTGGGAGTGCAGGTGTGCTCATTATACACGATTGTACAGACTGGTTTTCCTTAACTGCTGTAAGCGTAAAAGAGCAGCTGTATTTAAAAATGCTAGAAAGAGAAAGAGTCCATAGTTTCTGTTACATCATCAAAGTTGTTCTGAGGTTTTGGATATGCTAAGAATTCGGATACATCAGGAAGATTACTTACAAAGCAGTCTTTTGTGGTAGAAAGTGATGGTTCTCCTATACTTGTAACAAGTAGAATTTACAGTTTACAGCTATATGAAGTTTGCACAAAACTAAATAATGATCTGAGATATCATCGCTTGGCTGCATAATTTCAACACCAGTACCTTTGCATCAAATGACGAAAAAAAAAAGATTATGCTAATGCGCGGGTGTTTCTAATGCAGCATCTATGGGAGGGATGGTAAATTTGACCTTTTTCATTGTCGTTATTAGTCTTTCTCAATTTTTTTCCTGTCAGTGAAAGTCACAAAAATGCTATCATGGAGTTTTTCTATTGCTATTTGAGCAAATGGGAATGCAAAAATATATATTTGTGGTACTCTCCTATTCAGTACTCTTCAAGTTAACCCAACTATGACAACTTCCGCTGCTGAGAAACCCATAAATGTGAAAAAGGTCCATAGTAAATCAATGGGAGAGTAATTTCAAGTGACAGAAAAACTGACCAATCATATCTTCGCTCTAAATGGGCTGGTCTTGTTAAAACTTTATGACAAGTTCCGCCCGCTGTGGGATCTCTGGAGAAATATATGCTGATAAACTAACAAACTATTCACGTCACGATGGAAGCAACAAATAACGTAAGTGAGGACATTTACTGGACCACTGTGCCAATAATAATATTGTTTATTATAAATCATGCTTGTTTTTCATGAAAAATCTATCTCTAATTTGTATTGCTGTGAGCGCTGTCATGATGTGTTGGCTTACATTAAACACACATTACATTTGTTGTGCTAAGACCAATTGTGTGATGATGCATTTGTAATGAGGATTTTCATTTTACTTAAATTTAGTTATGTTTTATTTTGGTGATATCAGTCACTCTTGCTGCACTGTTTTCCTGTTGCGTTTCTGGAAGTCGGTTACACACCGGATGAGAAGCATCACCCTGCACTGCGTCTACAGCAACGCACGTATTGCAAAATGGACTTGTCAAGTTCAGTTCAAGACGGCAGTCCAAACCCAGATAGCAACATATTGTCGGCCCAGATCCGGCCCACATCTGGCAAATGTGGAATGATGATCTGGCCCACATGTAGTGTGGAATGATGGCGCTTGGGCGGACCACTCCTGTTTGCCAGATCTGGGCCACAAGCAGGCCATAGCAATGCCACACGTCAGCCAAGAGCAAAGAAATAAACCAAACTTGATCTTAAATATATTATTTATAGAGTCCTCCCAGCATGCATCACAGCATGTATAAATATGGTTGATAAGCAGGCCTATTATTTTCTTTAATTCTAACTTTGGTTCATGCATTTATTTTGTATTTTTGGTGTTTTGTTGTTGGGTCTTTTAATATATTTTTGTGTTGTCCAGAATTGATCTGATTAGTTGAATATTTTGTCACCATTGTTGAGATTCATATGCTGATTGTTGATATCTGTGTGTATCAGCACTGTTAAATTTTCTGTATACTTTTAAACTGATGTTTTAACTCAAGTTGTTGTACCACAGGATTTGTAATGTGAAAGCATCAAATCACAGTTTCAGAATTCAAAGAATCATGTTTTTACATGGTAATTGTGAAACCACCAACAACAAACTATCACATACTGCAAATGTGCCAAACAGACTGGCGCAACAGCCAAAGAAGACAAATGACTAATAATAAGGGTTAAGAACCCAGCTAATGGAAACCAATCACCATGATGGTGACTTCAAATGAAACAAAATTAGATTTAAACCCCTGTTAATTCTCAATAAGAACTTCTGTAGACCTCTTACATAATGTCAGTCTGGTTGGTAATATGTTAAGCTGGTGATGCTCTTTGTGGAGTTGTTTAATCCTCCTCTGCTGAGATCTTCATAGATTTAATGTCTTTTATCTTCAGTTGATTTCATCTAAGGCTGTAGCTGCAGTCAGTTGATATGTTTCTCTTTTTTTCTGTCCTCTTCTTTCCTTCAGTGATTTTGTTTGTAAACAAGCTTAGACAAGCTGAGAGAACTCTATAAATAATATTGGAAGATTTTGTGGCTCAGATAAGATCCAGTGTGGTTTATTTCTTTGCTCTTGGCTGACATGTGGCATTGCTATGGCCACTTGTGGCCCAGATCTGGCAAACAGGAGCAGTCCACCCAAGTGCCATCCTTCCACGCTACATGTGGGCCAGATCATCATTCCACATGTGCCAGATGTGGGCCAGATCTGGGCCGACAACATGTTGCTATATGGGAAACCTTTAATTTATTCTCCAAACAGTTACAAGTTCACTTAAAGAATGAGCAAGTGGTGATTTTGAATTTCAATGATTGTAAAACAGATCAAACCAAATGAGAAAGTGTGATCTATTTCAGTCTATAGAATATGTGTTCCTCCTCCTTATATGAATCACAGGCTTTATTAATGCCAAAGAAAGACAAATGTTAAGGCAAATGAAAGACAAAATGCACAATACACAATCTCCATCAAAGGATGACGTCATTATATACATTAAAAATAATTTGGGACAAATATAATGAAAACTACATGAGTGGTACCCTGTAGCATGGCAGGATTGTAAACAGTGGCCAGGGCAGCTGGGATCCACGGACAGTCGCAGGTGTCCGTTCACTCAAGTGTTTGAATATTGAAAATGTAGTGGGGCGCAGCACTGCGCTTCTTGTCCGGTGTGTGACCACCTTAAGACTGGATAGGAATTATCAAAGATGACTTTTAGAAGATGACACTGTAAAATAGGCTAGTAGTTTTCCGTTTTTTCCCCCAATGAGGGTAGAGGGAGAGGGTCTAGGTTCAAGAGTAATGGTTCGCTACTGTCTGACAAATAAAATGTTATATTTGGTTTATTCTGAACCCTTCAGAAATCATTATGATTAGTAGATCATGTGGAGGCTGATGTTTCCTCAAATCTGTGTCCAGGACAGAACAGACTAAAGGGTCATGGTTGAATGGAGAAATGTAGACATGTCATGGATGTCCAGAATAATCAAATATCTCAATTAATACTAACCAGTATTTGTGATTAGTTACTAATTAGAAACACATTGTAAATGTAATGATCACTTGAAAATTGAGTCAGATTAAACACAGAGCTACATTAAACTTTAAACTCAATCTTAACAAATTGAGTGAACTATGCAGAAGCTACGAGTAGTAGACGATACACACATTATATCTTCACCAAAGTGTCTTTAAGACAAGTTGTTTCATTTGGCAGGCATCTTTGAAATGCCTCTCGAGCATCCGAGTGCAGCTCCTATCTCTTTGAATGGGGAAACATCAATTTCTCCAAAACTTAGCTTACGATTAAATTGTATATTTGAAAACACCAATGAAATCTGAAAACACCAGTCTCATAAAGTGTGTTTCTTATGTTCAAATATTATTAAAAAAGGCTAGTGTTTCATGGTAGATCAGCCAATGCGCAAGCAAACATGAGTCTGAGAATGCTGCCTGTTTCTATAGCAACCGGAGCTTCTAACGGCAGCTACAGTGACACAATGACTTTACTAATCCACGATTGGCTCTTTCATTTAAAAGGCAGGGCTTATTTGTCATACATGGCATTGCATGCATAAGTAATAAGTGTGCACACTCTTCCTATATATAAAGTCTTTGATCTTCACCCACGCCACTGGATTCCATCATTGGCCAATGAGTGATCCTTACAAGACTTATATATCATAGTTATTCTATAATGTTACTCTTTTTTGTACATGATCACCTATATAGTACTACAAACGGTTTGAAAAGTGAAAACGATAAACTAGTTAAGCATCACAATCATAAATCTTGTGGATAGAGTGCATTTAAAAGGGTCATATGATAATTGAGAAAATATTTTTAAAAATCATTATTTTGTGTATTTGGAGTAACAGAATATGTTGGCATGCTTTAATGTTCAAAAAACACATTATTTTTCAAATACTGTACATTACTGTAGGTCCTCTATGCCCTGCCTCTCTCAAATGCTTCGTTTTCTACAAAGTCCCTCCTTCCGACAAGCGTAGTCTGCTCTGATTGGCCTACTGACCCAGTGCATTGTAATTGGCCGAACACCGCAAGCACTCAGAAGTCGGAAATGTAGCGCCCCTTTCCATAATCGCGAGCTTCCTCTTTCAAAATAAATGTAAAGACAGTTAATAATGTTCTTAGTTTTACCATCAGTTCAAGCCTGAAGGGGGAACAGAGTCACGTGACAGACAAAGCTTGTATGTGTTTGCAGTACACAAGCCACAGACGGTTAAGACAGCTGACTCCACTGTGTGACCGTCTCTCTCTCTCTCTCTCTCTCACACACACACAATGTGCAAAACTCTTGAAATTTGAACTGTCAATAGCAAATACTTAAACTAATAACAAAACATACTTCCAGTAGCTGATTCAGAAGCGCCAGATTGTCGTAGCAAAGTCAGAATGACCTCCTCTCCTAGGTTAACAAAACCTTTGCGTGAACATTTGGGCGGCATTACGCAAATATTTCCACATAGTGATGTAGACATAAGGGGGCGTGTTTGAACGAGCCGTTTTAGGGGGGCGTGGCAGAGTCTTAACTTTGATGAAGAATATCTCTTTGGATTTGAGACTTTAGTCTTTGCAACTTTATAGATATTCTTCATGCACCAAGAGCTTGTAACACTCCAAAGAGAGGAAGGAAAATTTTAAATTGCATCATATGACCCCTTTAAATTTTAAATCTTAGCTGCTGGCAGAGCTGCTAGAGCACTGATCCTGGTGTATAAAAAAGTAGTGCTTATACAAACAAAACAAACACACTCTCACCCCTTATTATGCCCCGCCTCTAGGGGAATATAAAACACTAAAGAGGCGTAATAAATAATTGTCTTGGTTGTGGAATTGGAACGCCTCCCTCCGGTCGATAATCAAAAAAACAAAAAACAAATACACAATATTAAGCAAAAAGTAATGAATTTATTAAAGAGTAACAAGAAAAGGAAACTTAATAACCTAAACAAATAACAAAAGAAAATACATTTATCTTACCTAGCTCCCTGTCCAAAAACAGAGACCAAACAATTTCAAAATAAACAAGGAAGGACACCCCCTACGCCCACACTGTTAAGATGGTTTAAACATAGGTAGACCGCTCAAAAGTTGTCACAAGCTGCACGCTCACTTGCACTAACTAAGGTCTCTAAGACACACTTGATCATCAGCCGGAGGAGGAGGGATTCCGGAGGTCTTAACCCAAGTGCAACGAACAAAAATGAGCTCCTCGATGAGTGCCAGCAGCTTCCTTATAACCACCATGCCCCGACTGGGCAACCAATGGCTGCTTACATCCATGATTGGATAACCTGTTTAAAAATGTGAGAGAGAGAGAGAGAGAGAGAGAGAGACCGAAGGAACACAGAGCAAATAGAAAACAAGCTAAGCACAGGTCGTAACAACCCTAAAGCTGAAACACAATCTCAGAGATCATTCATGTTCTTCCCTCTCTGCAGGCTGTGTGACTGCAGTATTGAAGAGGAAGACTGTGCAGCTCTTATTTCAGCTCTGAGATCAAACTCCTCACACCTGACAGAACTGGATCTGAACTTTAATAAACCAGGAGACTCAGGAGTGAAGCTGCGCTGCTCTACTGGAGGATCCACACTGTAAACTGGAGAAACTATAGTCAAAGGTGGACAATCCAGGGGTCAGAAAGTAAAAGTCCTGTCATTGTTTATTCCACCCATGAATTCAGCAGCTGATTTCACCAGAGGAACCAAGTCATTCCTTTCAAGTCACAAACAAGTCTCAAGTCAAATCCCAAGTCCTGAAAGACTTAAAGTTAATTTGATAATTAAGTGACTGATTAAATTATAATTGTGCATTAGTGATGAACACATGCTGTTATTGAGAATTACAGAGAATCAAATGTTGATGTTTTATTGGTTAAAATGATGCCACCCTCACGGAGATCAGTGTTTGATTTAGTTGGGCTCTTCACCACAAAATAACTTGCTTGTGGGTGATTGAAGTTTGTATTTGTAGCAAACTTTTGTGCATTGCTGAATTAAAAGCTTGACGTTGTAGCTTAGCTTAAACTTTCTGCTTTTAGATAGTTTGAATGCACTTCATGAAGGTGTTTTGCTTTGGTTAATTGATTGACATTCAGCTGTCACAGGATTGCAAAAAAAGAAGTCTTATTAAACAAAATACCACTGTAGTGATTAAATATTGGGGGGGGAGAACTGTATCAGCTCAGGCTTTTAGACATGAACTCTTATCATAGGATCCTCAACAGTGATGATATAATAATTTTTCATACTGCAGTGCATGATGGGAGTTTTTACTATGGTGTTACCAAGCATGCAATGCAGCATAAAACATTTAGTTGATTATCACCATTGTTGAGATTCATATCTTGGTTCTTGATGTCTGTGTGTGTCCAAATAGCACTGGAGTTCAAATATTTATATATATTACATATGGTAGATTTCAAATTAATTCATTGTAACTATTAGAGCAACACTTTCCTTATATGCTGTAGTTTCATAGGGTAAATTATTCAAAACCAAAATATACAAATATGGAAGAAAAAAAAAATAATCAGGCCGGCTATAAAAGCATAGCTACTCACTGTACAACACTGATCTCTCTGCTTTCCAACAACACATACAGTGTTACAGAGAGAGATCTAACACAGGTGTCAAGGTTCAAGAGCACAACTAAAGCAAACACTGATCTCCATGATGGTGGTACCATTTTAACCAATAAAAAACATCAACATCTGATCCTCTGTAATTTCCAATAACGGCATGTCTTTCATCATTAATGCACAACCATCATTTTAATTAGTCACTTAATTATCTCCCATTAACTTTAACCTTTGGAAGACTTGGATTTGACTTGAGACTCGCTTAGACTTAAAGGAATGACTTGGTTCCTCCTCTGCTAAACTGTACAAATATTCATGGGTGGAATAAACATATGGCAGGACTTTTTACTTTCTGGACCCCTGATTGTCTGCCTTGACTATAGTAAGTTATTGTCAATGCTTTCTTACTTATTATCTTGTATTAAAACAGATCTTAGTGTATCTTATCTTTCTATACTGTACAGTATTTGACAGTGGAAACTCCACAAGCTCCAAACAAGTGAATCAAAACAACATGTCCTGAACAAGACTGTCACCTGGACAAATGCTGATACTGATCCAGCAGTTTCACATGTGAAGGATTTTTTGTTATTAATTGTCATTTAGTCTGGAGTTTTTTCCAGTCTTATGGGATTTTTTTTTTAAATAAGTAGATTGGACATACTAATTCCACTGTAAAAATGTCAGTATGATATTACAGTATATTCCAGGTTAAAAATTGCATTACTTTCACAGTAATTTTACAGTGGGACTTCTCTTGTATCTCTGCACTCTCAGAAATTACTTGTAAACAAACAGCATCATACTGCATTTCTGTAGTGAATATGTATTAGAAAGGTTCCCAGCATGCAATGCAGCATGAATAGCTCATGCTGTAGAGATTTTTTATTTTTTTATTTTATTTTTTATTCTTGTTGGTCTTATTTGTGCTGTCAAACTTGTTTTTGGTTCACTTTCAGCAGTTTGTTGTTGGTTTATTTTGCAATGCTGGTTTACATTATAAGTGCCGTTTTTATTCAATGAGTTTTATTATTGTTGTGTGTTGTATGTCAAGTATTGATGTTGAATTATTATTTCACATTTTAGTTTATCATAATTTTAACAAATGTTTTTATCTTTAACATTTCTAACATGATTAGATAAGAAAGTTGAATATAAATATGCAAGGTCAAAAAGCCCAAACAAATGGGATCATCAATCACCATTATGGTGACTTGAAAATAGTGGCGGAAATTTTGATTCTTTCAAGAGATTTGTTCATTTTCAGTTCATTAACCAAAATGATTTATTCAGATTTGTTCAATGATTCCTTCAGTGACCATTTCTTCATATTACATAAATATGCCAGCAGGTGGTGAAAAGGAGTGTCTTATGTGTTATGTCTTAAGTCAACAAATGTATTTACTTGTTACAAAAACTGATTTGGCTTTATTAAAAATGTGTGCATAATCTACTTATTAAATAAATAAAGTATAAATAAGTTGTTCAGATGACCAAAACACAAGGTTTTCTTGCATAATTTGCATTGTTTGTCAGTTGGTCAGACATTTACACATTCATAAATCGAGGATGAAATGTGAAGTTATGTTCCGTATACTTAATATGAATATATAATAAAGCGTATATGCACAGTACAGAACTGTGCTTTGCACCTGCAGATTGATGGATGGAGATTGACTCATGCTAAAATGGCCGACTGACCCAGTACACTCTCATTCATTTAGTTCACAAACAATATATATGTACCAGTTCATTCAACTCATTCACAAACAACACATACCAGTTCAGTCATTCTCATCTAATTTAACCGAGATGTTCCAGTCTATCTCAACTCATTCACACGTAACAACATGTACCAGTTTATTCAACCTATCCACAAAAAGACTTTTTGCCAGTTCAGTCATTTCCATTCACTCTAACGAGATGTACCAGTTCATTCAGCCTCATTCACAAAGAGACAGGGGTAGCTGCAGCCTCAAACAATGTATGCAGTCCTAAAGGTGGGGGCGCTAAAAAGGAGAGGCGTGCCAAAAGGTTTCTCACAGGTGAAAGGAGTTTTTACTGTAAGCTACTAAATCAGCGGTAAATATATATTTACATAATTTCCTTAGGCAAGAGAAGGTGGCGGTGATAAGACGTGATGTAATTATTTATCATACGTTTATCTATGCTTTATATACCACAAGTATGTATATTAAGATAGCTTGTTATAATACAATCATAATTTTCCTTTGCTATATCTTGCAGCTTTTAGTAGTAATTAGCTAGTTTATTGTTACTGTTGACAGACATATGTGTACAGTGAGACAAAACGATGCATCAAGGTGAAGCCCCAGAGCTGATAGTTTGTATCGGCTGCCCTTTGTGCAGTACAGTACAGAATACATCCTGTAAGTATACACCAATAATTATATCACTTTTCTATTTGTATTTAGTTAGATATGAGTGCGGATCTGCTATTCCAACTGTACTAAGATTATGTTTATTCCACCCATGAACTCAGCATGATTTCAGCAGAGGAGGAACCAAGTCATTCCTTTTAAGTCACAAACGAGTCTTAAGTCAAATCCCAAGTCTTCAAAGAGTTAAAGCACGAGATAATTATTAAGTGACTAATTAAATGATGATTGTGCATTAATGATGAACACATGCTGTTATTGGAAATTACAGAGAATCAGATGTTTAATAAGGCTTCTTTTTTGCAATCCTGTGACAGCTGAATGTCAATCAATTAACCAAAGCAAAACACCTTCATGAAGTGCCTTCAAACTATCTAAAAGCAGAAAGTTTAAGCTAAGCTACAACCTCAAGCTTTAATTCAGCAATGCACAAAGTTTGCTACAATTACAAACTTCAATTATCCAAAGCAAGTTACTTTGTGGTGAAGAGCCCAATCCAAATCAAACACTGATCTCCATGATGGTGGCATCATTTTAACCAATAAAAACATCACCACCATCTCTCTGTAATTTCACAACAGCATGTGTCCATCACTAATGCACAATTATCATTTAATCAGTCACTTAATTATCAAATTAACTTTAACTCTTTGAGGACTTTGGGATTTGACTTGAGACTTGTTTGTGACTTAAAAGGAATGACTTGGTTCCTCCTCCAGAAATCAGCTGCTGAATTCATGGGTGGAATAAACAATGGCAGGACTTTTACTTTCTGACCCCTGGATTGTCCACCTTTGCTAAGATCAATTCACAATCTACAAAGACGATTAGACAAAATAAAAATAAAAATTATTTAGAGTTTGTTTCTACCTTTCTGCTAGGTGTCCAACGAATGCAGAGTATATTCAAGTTGCCAACACACTGGTTGTGAAGTACCCTTTCCAGAGAAATATAGAAGGAAATGACTTGAGTATGTTACATGGTTTTTAATCCATTGATTTATCTCTATCAACATAATCAAACACAACATTGTAGTAACACTACTTTGTGATCTTTATTTGCTGGAAAATGACAATCAGTCAAATGTGTGTTTTAAGCACACCTGACACATCCCTAAACCGAGTCCAAGTCATTCCTTTTAAGTCACAAACGAGTCTCAAGTCAAATCCCAAGTCTTCAAAGAGTTAAAGTTAATGAGATAATTAAGTGACTACTTAAATGATGATTGTGCATTAATGATGAACACATGCTGTTATTGGAAATTACAGAGGATCAGATGCTGATGTTTTATTGGTTAAAATGATGCCACTATCCTTGGAGATCAGTGTTTGCTTTAGTTGTGCTCTTGACCCTTGACTCCTGTGTTAGATCTCTCTCTGTAACGCTGTATGTGTTGTTGGAAAGCAGAGAGATCAGTGTTGTACAGTGAGTAGCTATGCTTTTATAGCCGGCATGATTATATCCAAAATAACTTCTTTTTTTTCTTCCATATTTGTATATTTCGATTTTGAATAATTCACCCTATGAAACTACAGCATATAAGGAAAGTGTTGCTCTAATGGTTACAATGAATTAATTTGAAATCTACCATATGTAATATATATAAATATTTGAACTCCAGTGCTACTTGGACACACACAGACATCAAGAACCAAAATATGAATCTCAACAATGGTGATAATCAACTAAATGTTTTATGCTGCAATGCATGCTTGGTAACACCATAGTAAAAGTAAAAGTCCTGCCATATGTTTATTCCACACATGAACTCAGCAGTAGTAGATCGTATGATTAAGTGTTCATGTCTAAAAGCCTGAGCGGACACAGTTCTTTTTTCCCCCCAATATTTAAGCATTACTGTGGTATTTGTTTAATAAGACTACTTTTTTGCAATCCTGTGACAGCGGAATGTCAACTGCAACCAAAGCAAAACACCTTCATGAAGTGCCTTCAAACTATCTAAAAGCAGAAAGTTTAAGCTAAGCTACAACCTCAAGCTTTTAATTCAGCAATGCACAAAAGTTTGCTACAATTACAAACTTCAATTATCCAAAAGCAAGTTACTTTGTGGTGAAGAGCCCAACTAACCAAACACTTGATTCCATGATGGTAAGTAATCATTTTTAACCAATAAAAAACAAAACATTTGATTCTCTGTAATTCAATAACAGCATGTGTCAATCACTAATGCACAATTATCATTTAATCAGTCACTTAATTATCAAATTAACTTAACTCTTTGAGGACTTTGGGATTTGACTTGAGACTTGTTTTGTGACTTGAAAGGAATGACTTGGTTCCCTTCAGGAAATCAGCTGCTGAATTCATGGGTGGAATAAACAATGGCAGGACTTTTACTTTCTGACCCCTGGATTGTCCACCTTTGCTAAGATCAATTCACAATCTACAAATACGATTAGACAAAATAAAAATAAAAATTATTTAGAGTTTGTTTCTACCTTTCTGCTAGGTGTCCAACGAATGCAGAGTATATTCAAGTTGCCAACACACTGGTTGTGAAGTACCCTTTCCAGAGAAATATAGAAGGAAATGACTTGAGTATGTTACATGGTTTTTAATCCATTGATTTATCTCTATCAATATAATCAAACACAACATTGTAGTAACACTACTTTGTGATCTTTATTTGCTGGAAAATGACAATCAGTCAAATTTGTGTTTTAAGCATACCTGACACATCCCTAAACCGGAAATTTAAAGCAGAACGGCACCACTTGCAGGTTTGTGTTAATCAAAAGCCAGCTAGTGTAGCATATGTAAGCACACTGCCATATGCATAATTTATTTTTGCACTGTTAATCAATTTTACATTTTCACTTAGTGCAGGTCAATGTAAGGAAGATACTACAGACATTTAAATCATTTTTTGTATATACTCCTTAACTTTTTCACTGTCTGACCATCATCTTAATGTTTATGCAGTTCAATGTTTTTATTATTTTTTATATCTAAAGCACCTTTTTTCAATAAAGTATTTAGATGTTTCGGCAGCATCTGTCATCAGGGTCTAAGCATGATTTGTTTCTTGTTGTTCTGATGAAGGAAACTTGTGTTGGGGAGGATTCAGTGTCTGTTGAGGCCCATGTGAATGTGCTACAAAGTGAGTATCAGAAAACACATCCAGACCCCTCGACTGTCAAAGACCACAAGGCAGGAACATTCTCCTGGAGACGTTGAGAAAGCACGGAAGGAATGTCTGTGGAGGATGTACTCAAAAAATATCCATACTTAAGGACACCTGCTGGAATGAATATAGTACAAAAAAATCATCAACGGTAAAATATCTTTTTTTAAATTTTCTCATGCAATATTTTATTTTTTTGTTCTGTTTTTATTTTATTTGTTTTGTTTTTATTTAAATAGTTTTTTTTAGAAATGTATGTTTTTTTTATCAGTGTATACAAGAACTTGAAATGCATTGTATATTGTGACCCTTATACATTAGCTTCTAATTGATTTTGCAGTTCTGCACTGTATGTAGCTACACTGTCTGAGCCAAAAAGGATGGAACAGAATCTGTTGAATGTTAAAAGCATTTTTTTTATTATTATTATTATTTTAATTATTATTATTTATTTAGTTTTTATGTATGGGGACCCTGCTACACTCTTTCCTACCATACAACTGATGGATACTGACTGTAAAATGGTAAAATCATAGGAGTGTGGGCTCAGTGTGGTGACAGCATATGGAATAGACGGTGCCAGTGCACTCAGCCTTCTGATGAAGCCTCCTTCAGAACAGCCTTCAGGTATGTATTCTTGCTTTCAACATTGCATATCCAACACACCTGAGAAGAGAAAAGACACTGACCTTTCCTCTTCAGAGGCACATTCTCAACATTAGAAGATGGACACTAGCACTGCCAGTAACTTTACTCTGAATGATTAGCCTTTTGTATTAGATCCGCAAGATGCTCTCAATCTGTACCCATTGCCCAAAAGTGTACCTGGCTGACTTTGACTCGAATGTACCATTGGACATTCTTCTATCTATGTATCTATCTATCTATCTATCTATCTGCACTCGAAGGACATTCATCTATCTATCTATCTATCTATCATTTATGTAATTGAAACTGGAAAGGCTGAAATAAATGTTTTAGTGAATAAAGCTGTGTCTGTTTGCTTAATTTCTTAAAGTTACTTAACATAAGGTTACTAAACTCTTCTGACAAATTTTTGAATTTTATAATTTAGTGGTTTTGTCAACTATATATTTTTCTCTATTAGGCAAAACAGTTTTCGAGGGTAACACGTTAAAAAAAGATTTCATTTGTTGACACTGATGTATTAACTAACATTAACTATGAGCAATACCTTTGATAACACATTTATTAAACTTTGTTAGTTAATAGAAATACAGCTGTTCGTTGTTTGTTCTTGTTAGTTCACTTCACAGTGCATCAACTAATGTTAACAAATAAAATTTTTGACTTTAACTTAAGAACAGCTGGTGTGACTAACCGTGTTAAGAGATGTTTTTATTCTCAAAAAATAACTGTAATTTGTTTTTGATTACTGATAAATCAAGACCTAAACTTGCGGTGGTGATGACGTCAGTAACCCGTGCTATGTAGAAGTTTTGAAGGTACTTTCAAAATTAATTTAAAATAATATTCTTAATAGCATTAACGCCATTTTTACCTTGGAAGAATTAGTAGGTTTTGTAGGATTATGTTGAATTGCTGGCTTCAGCGCAATCTGCGATTAAGAGTATATTGCTCGCCAGTTTTTTTTTTTTTTTTAACAGCCAGCTTTTGCATTACCTTTTGACAGCCCCTACGCTTCATTTCACCAGTAGAGAAAGCTTTTGGCACGCCCCCAACACTTTAGGCAGCGCCCATTGCTCCAGGCTGCAGTTACCCCTACCGGGCCCCTGTCCCAAATGGCACCGCAGCGGGACTTGTGGACTTCCTCAGAGTCCACACTTTGAGTGTTGACGTCATGTAGTGCAGACCTATAGGGCCCTGGCCTTGGTGAGTCCACGAGGGCGCACTGAGAGGAAGGTATTTTTGGGACAGATTCAATCATCGCGCCAGAAATAGCGGTCTGGTTGTTTTTTGACAGGAGCTGCATGTTAGGGGAATATGCTTTGTATTCCATTTGAACTAAGATTACAATTTTAACACATAATAAACATGTGTGTGAGTTTTAGATGAATTTACAGGTTTAAATATAAATATAGGTTTACATATGACTCAGTAAAGCCCTGACATTCGGTTCTATTTATTTAATCGGTCGTATTATTCCAACACGCTATTATTATGTTTGAGATATCAACCACTGGTCGATGACCATAATGTTTGTATAAACTCTAGGTAACAACTGGTAAAATGTGTACACCTAGGTCATAAAAACCGTAATGATACCTACACTTAAATATTTTCTTTCTTTTCAGCCTTGTCATCAATTGCTCTTGGCGAAAATCTCGTCCCATCCGTTGTCACATTGTGGCATTTTAGCAAAGGATTCCTGGGTTGTTAATGTGTGCAGAACCTGCATCTATGCAGGCTTCATGGAAGACCGCTTCAAGGGTTCAAAGGGGGTGCTGCTGAGCACACTTCAGAGCATTAAAATGCTGAATGGGACGGCCTACGGACTCATAGACTCAGCAAGCACGGGCAATTTAAGTCCACGAGACCGAAAGTCCACATGAAGTGCGCCATTTGGGACAAGGCCTAGTTCACAAATGACATGTACCTGTTTATTCAACTCGTTCATGACAACATGTACCAGTTCATTCAACTCATTCACAAATGACATGTACCAGTTCATTCAACTCGTTCACTCGAAACCAGTTCGGTCATTTCGTTCACAAACGAGAAGATCTCTCAATCTTGTTCAGACTCAAATGAAACTTGTTCAGTGAAGGGTGTATTCATTCACTACATTCAACAAATCAAAGTCAACTGCGGGTGGCAGATCCTTTTCCTATTTAGTGCCTAAATTTTGGAATAACTTAGGAATAATTTTTCGGGAGGCAGACAAGCCCTTTCAGTTTAAAATCTAGTTAAGGACTTATCTCTTTAACCTGCCGTGCCATATAACACACTAATACATTTGCTTAATGTCCAAATCAAATAAAGGATTTTTAGGCTGTATTAATTAGGTAAGCTGGAACCAGGGACGCTTCGCATAACACCCCGATGTACTTGCTACATCGTTAGAAGAAAACCAAACATCTATGCTAAAAATTAGTCTGTTTTTCTCTTATTCCGAAGATGCCTGGCATATGAATCCAGTCTGTATCCAGGATGGATAGTCACTACAAGTCACCGGGTCAGTGAGTATCCAGCCCGAGGTGATGGATCAGCACCTCAAAGAAAAAGGACCTCCTACAGCCCGGAATGTCGAGTGGGGAATGACCAGGGCAGCTTCACAGCAAAATCCCCAGTGTTAATTTAGCACTCTGAGTGTGAGTCATATAAACACTGAAGTAGTGTTAAAAGCCTCACTGAAGCAGTGTTGAAGTTAATGATATAATTAGGTGATTGATTGAGTGATGATTGACCATTATTGAAGACACCTGATTTTAACAAGCAGAATCACCAAAGAATACAATCACAATTTGTGTGTCACCATTATAGTGGTCAGTATTTGCTTTAGTTGGGATCTTGACCCTTAAGTAGTTAACTTTAGGTTTTGTGTAGCTGTGTTATAACAAACAGACAAACCAGAGGCAATGTTATCATGTTGTCTTGATTATGTTTTGGATCTGAATACTTAATGTTTGTTTTGTTTTTTTTTTATTTATTTTATATGTTAAATACAAGACCTTACATTTTTGGCTTAATCAGACAGTTGTTTTTAAAAGTTACAGCTACATAATAAATAAAGAATTTTTTCTTTAGACACACAGACATCAAGAATCAGCGTGAGCATCTAGCAATGGTGACCATCAAAAAAGCATGTTATAGCCAATAAAATCTCATGCATTTTTTGCCGTTTTATGTGACTTTTTGAGTATTTGGTTTGTGATGTTCAGAGTTGATCTGACATCTGAATATGCTGTTTGTCACCGTTGTTCATTCACTGATTCTTGATGTCTGTGTGTGCCTAAAATAATGAATCTTGAAAAAGAAATCAGAACAGTTTGCAAAGGATCCTTACAAAATGCACAGCAAATACAGACTCTTTCAATATAAAATATAACTCAGAGAAAAGACTCCAAATGAGTTTACATTAAAACATAATCATCACCACCTGATGACTTTCACTCTCTGTTATAACTCAGTTATATCAGCCAAACAAAATTTAAAGCTAAAAAGTCAAGGGTCAAGATCCCCCTAAAAGCAAACGCAGGCCACTATAATGGTGACACACAAATTTGTGATTTTCGTTTGGTGATTCTGCTTGTTAACATGGGTATGTCTGACAATAATGGTCAATCATAACTCAATTAATCACCTAATTATCTCATCACCTAATTATCTCATTAACACTGCTTCAGAGTTTATATGAGTCAATATCTGTGAGTGTTAAATTAGTGTTGGATATTTTGCTGTATACATTTTTGCTGGTTTACATTTAGTCATGTGCGATATTCATTGTTTATGTGAGTCCACAACAATATGTATTTGCTATCATGAGAATAAATGTGCTATGTATGTGGTAATTGTGTTCTTTTTTCCTATAAATTGTTAATAGTATCAGTGACCATCTACAATAATGACCCAATAATGCAGTTTATTTATTAATAAACAACATACTTACTATATTTCAGAAGATAAATAATAACCTGTTACCAAACGAGCCAATGCAAATAAAGAACCCCACTCAAGAACCTGCAACACAGCTAAGACCAAGCGAGGCAGACTTTTCCATCTCTTCAGCGATCTCAAAGGAGGAGAAATGTCGCTTCGGAGCACATAAACAATATACATTTTGGAAATGCCAGGTATGTGATGTTGATTTATATATTTCAACATGACACATGAGCCTGCATTTATTTGATCCAAGCCAAGAAAGTTGATTTTTTGCTAACGAAATATTGTGAAATAATTTTACTATTTAAAATTAAAAGCTTTACTTTCTATTTGAATATATTTTTAAAAATTTAATTTATTCCATAATGATCAAAGCTAAATTTTCAACATCACATTACTCCAGTCTTACTCAAGTGTAAACAGCCGCTATGTTTTGGCTGAGTGTTATATATATAAGCATTTGCTTTTGAAATGAGGATTTTATTTTAGTTCCCCTAGATGTTCTGCTAAAAAGGTAGGACAACATTTCTCTAAAACATTCTAAACATGTCTATTGATAACACTGTTAGAACAGTATCCTCTAACATTCTAATAAACTTCCCATTACACTGATGTGGGATACATTGCTCAGAGAATAAATGTTGGTTTGGTAGAAAACTAGCCTTTGTTTTGATGTCAAACTCCAGTAAATAACTCCAAAAACAGTTTTTACCAACTTCACTTTGTATAGAAACAAGACTGACTTTAACATGTATTATAAACAAGACTGACTTTATTTCTATTGATTATTATAGTTCTTATTGAGGTGTTGATGGTTTATTGAAAATAATAGTTTAGTTTGATGTCACCATTATGGTGAATCAGTACTTAGGCAGTATGAGTCTTTTCAATGTTACTTTTTGTTTAACTGCTGTAACTATATTTGTTATGGCAAAAAACAGTAAGGTGAGAGTGTAATGTGGTGAGTTTTTTTTTTTACTTGCTGGTGTTAAAAGTTTCATCATGTAATGATCTGATCAGCTGGTTTTATCTGGAGTCTAATCTGTGCTATTAGTTTAATATTAGTGACAAATGTGTTGCGACACATAAGATCCTGCAGATTTATATCATATGTATTTTTCTCTCTCTTTTTGAATTACACTGTTCATGAACCACTGAGTGCTTAGACACACAGGGACCTCAAGAATTATTGTATGAATCTCAACAATGGTGACATGCTTCATGTTGCAATGCATTCTGGGTGCCATGGATGAGTTTTGCATGATGTACCCAGAATACATTGCAGCATGAAGCATGCCAACATTGTTCAGGTTCATACACTGAATCTTGATGTTTGTGTGACCAGAGTTTTTTTCTTTTGTCTAATCCTTGAAATTATCTGCTTTAAATTCAGCTGTATCTCAGGCTGTGGACCCATTGAGTCACTTGAATAAATGATATACAACTAACACAATACATTAGATTGGGTGAAACCAGGTAATCAGAACACATATGTGGTGATGTCTTAATCATCAGCAAGCAACCAGCATCATCTAACCACATGTTATCTTGCTATTTTTGCCATAATAAAGATTACAGCAGTTTAAGAACAACACTGACAAGTCAAGTGTCAAATTGCACAACTAAAGCCAACACTGACCACCATTATGGTGACATCAAACCAAATTATTACTTTAAAACAGACATCAAAATCAACATCTAAACCTCTGCTTAAATCTTTATTAGAATGTTAGAGGATAATGTTCTAATAATGTTATTAATAAACATTTTTAGAATGTTAATAAACCTGCTAAAAACATTGTTAGAACAATGCATGGTAATGTTCTTAGAACATTTTTAGAACAAAAAAATTCTAGCTGGGTATGCGTGGCAAGCCACACCCATGGGGGTTCAAACTGTGGGTGAGAACTGGAATCTCTGGTACGCTGTGTGACTTTGATGTGTACCAAGGGAGTGTAGATGGAATACGACAAGCCAAATCTGAACTAGGACTGTCAGGTGATGTTGTGATGAAGCTCGCCTCCACACTTCCAGTGGGTCAAAACTACAAGATCTTCGCAGACAACTACTTCACTGGTGTCGCATTTGTAGTCAAGCTCCTTGAGCGTGGAATCCATCATGTGGGTATAGCGAGGCATGTACGCCTACCCAACTGCAACCTTGAAGATGAGAAGAGCTTAAAGAAAAAGGGGAGAGGAAGCTTTGATGTCCAAGTGGAGGGGAACCACAACATCTGCACTGTCAAATGGTATGACAACCGAGCAGTCACACTTGTGTCATCCTTTGCTGGACCAGAACCTGTGCAGAAGATTCAGCGCTGGGACAAANTGATGTTGAGAG
>NC_056618.1:34500979-34501434 GCF_018340385.1 Cyprinus carpio
CCACCAAAACCATCATTGATGTTGAGAGGCCTTACATTATTGGACTCATTTGCTGCCAAGTACAAGTACAAGTTCCCCATAAAAATCCCACCGCTGGTACATTTACATATTCTGGCACACCATCATCCTTGGTGTGATTAACACCTGGCTCCTCTACAAGCGGGACTGTAAAGCTCTGAAGATGACTAAAAAGAGATATTGAACAGAAGACAGTTTCAGGCATAACTTGCAACCTCTCTTATCCTGGTGAACACACACAACACAACATCCAAGATAGGGTGACCATCTTCAGGGAAAACGAACACATTCAGAAGGTGACATCAGTAAGCCCTTTGGATCCTCAGAAGAGACCATCCTCAACAGATGGGAGTCCCCCAGCCAAGAGGTCATCAGACCACCCCCCACTGGATGTATGCAAAGACATGATTGCACATTTCCCAGTAAAGCCGAAGAGA
>NC_056618.1:34802032-34922032 GCF_018340385.1 Cyprinus carpio
TTTATCTTTTTTCAGTGTCTCTGCTTGTTATCATCAGGTGTTCATCACTAATGCTTAATTGACACTTAATTAATCAAATAATTATCTCATTAGCTTAACACTGTTTCAGTTAGTTTAACACTCTTGTAGAGTGGAACCATATATGCTCCAAGCAGTGTTAATATAACACTCAGGATTTTACTGCGTAGTATTAAAGATATCTTAATGCCCTTGTAGATATTGGGTCTTAAACTTTCCTTTTGGTATCTTCATTTTTAAGGCCCTATATCGTTTGGATCCAGCGATATTAGAATTGCAATATGGCTCCAGGATTTAATTGTTAAATTGTAACAGTCAAAAAACAAATGTGGGTCAATTTGCAAAAATATCATACTTCTTTTCTTTTAAAGAGGAATATCTGAAGAACAAATAATGTTGAAACTAGAGATATTGATGCTGTCAAAACAACTGCATTAAACATACCTGTCTGAGTGCCATAAATATTCCTTTTCAAAAGTTTGTGTTTCTTTAACTTAAGAAGTATTACATTAATTGCAATATGATTTTAGATTCTAGTTCATCCTCAATGCCCTTCATCATTCAGTCACAGAGAAATCTCAAAGAGGCTCCATTTTCAGATTGTTAAATATGACTTATTCTCAGTGGTTGAAAACCAAATGTTGGTCAATTTGTATACAACAAATACTTACTGTTTTCAAAGCAGAATTTCTGAAGATTAAGTAATGTTGAAACTAGGAATGCATCTTGTTTCCCTCTGTCAGAACAATTGTATAGGACATATCAGCTGTATACAAGGCTCTCATTCCATTATAGTCCTTAACGTCTGCTATGATCTCAAAACTCTGGCCATTTGATAATGCCTAGAATATCAAAATCAACTGCGGGTGGCAGATCCTTTTCCTATTTAGCTTCCAAACTCTGGAATAACCTAACATTGACACAACAAGATTGTGCGCGATTCAATATCACTCAGCGGCAGTACAAGAAGTGAGCAGGGAAAAAGGTTGTCCTCTCAGAAAATGTACAAATAAATATAATTTTAGATATTTAATTACTATTTGGAGCATTGGGATTGCTAGACGGGGGCTTAATGAACTTATATTTGTGAAAACCTGAAATTCGACCAAAATCAATATTTATCATTTTTGGCTTGTAGCTCAAAATTAGCCTGTGTGCTTTCCAACTAATTTTGCCAGCATGGGTTACAAATGGTCATAATTCACTTCCCTGCTTGTTGTTCCTGACCTGTATGACCTTCTTTCTTCTGTGAAACACAATAGATGACATTTTTAATATTGTTGGCAACCAAAGTTTGGTACCATTGCATTTTACTGTGTTGACAAAAAAACATTTCTACAGAAGAAAGTCATGCTGCTTTGAAATTACTTGAAGATAACTAAAGTAACAATATCATTTTGCTTTTGGGTGAACTATCCCTTTAACATTAAATGTTTTTGTTTGGCAGTATTTTCAGTCAGTTTTTTGTGTTCAATAATAAAACGACACTCACTGTAATTTCTCCAGTTTACAGTGTGGATCCTCCAGTAGAGCAGAGAGCAGCTTCACTCCTGAGTCTCCTGGTTTATTACAGTTTAGATTCAGTTCTCTCAGGTGTGAGGGGTTTGATCTCATGGCTGAAATCAGAACAGCACATCCTTCCTCTCTAAAACTGCAGGAACTCAGCCTCAGAAAAAAAAGAAAAAACAGTTGAAATCAATAATTAAAGTGGCAGTTCATAACTTTTTTGTTCAAAATTTACCAAATTTATACAATAAGTGAGTACATCATGAATCCATTTTCCAAACCTTGTTTTTGGCTTGTCCTGAATCACTACAATACCCCTATAATTAGTGTTTATATTTGGACTGTTTTTGACTGATTTGGTTAGCTACAGCTGCAGAGTAGCCCAGTACCTGCATGATTTGTCATAGACATAAACAGAGAAAAGTAGCTCCACCTACAATGTTCTTCCGCAAGATGCATGCAGTTCTGTTTATAAACTGCTAGAACACCGGTGTGTGTGTGTTTCTGGAGCTCTGCACAAGAACTGTTTAGAACTGTTTTAGAATGCTGTTGTGTGTCTCCCTGCTGCCAGGTATGGCTTCTGAATTGGCTTTTAATTGTTTAATAATGTAATTGGCATGATACATTCTTACCCGACAAATAAAATATTATATTTGAGTTATTCAGAACTCTTCTGAAATCATTATGACCAGTAGATCATGTGGAGTCTTATATTATCTCAAATCTAAATACTAAAGGCTCATGTATGAATTAACCTTGCACCTTCTGACTAAGTTCAGAATGCCGAATTTGTAATAGTGAGATCCGTGCTGTCCACATGAGACTCATGGTGTTTTCACACCTAGTTTTTGCTTTCGGAGCAGTTCAGCTCATATATTTGAATAACCAAGTGATCTCAGACCTCCCTAAAAGGACCCAAAAGTGAACTTTTCGTTTGTGGGTCTAGTTGTGGTTCGATTTCCTCGTGATTTGTGAAAACAGTGAGGTCCTGGTACGCTTTGTATGGACCAACATAACAGTAATCCTTCAGGTTGAACTAAGCAATTTAGTAGGCCAACTGGTATATTTTTATATAAGCTATATTTTATTATTATTATTATTATTTACTGATGTCGGATGTTCAATCTATTGTTAGCTATATTTAAAAAACAAAAAACAAAGACAAATTTGTAAATAAATATACCAACTGTTAACTCAAACAATACAAAATACTTATCCTTTCATTTATGTTATCTATGGATAACTGTGCCTTAAATTATTTAATGCATGCATCGTCAAGCATTTCATCATGACGGAGGCAAAGAACCACCTGACGCACAGTGGAGATTTAGCATTCTGCCCGCTTTAAATCAGACACAGAAATGAAGGTGAAATGATAGGTAGGATAGGATCACATGTACAAACCCGATTCCAAAAAAATTGGGACACTGTACACATTGAGAGTAAAAAGGAATGGAATAATTTACAAATCTCATAAACTTATATTTTATTCACAACAGAATATAGATAACATATGAAATGTTGAAAGGGAGACATTTTGAAATGTCATGCCAAATATTGGATCATTTTGGATTTCATGAGAGCTACACATTCCAAAAAAGTTGGGACAGGTAGCAATAAGAGGCCGGAAAAGTTAAATGTACATATAAGGAACAGCTGGAGGACCAATTTGCAACTTATTAGGTCAGTTGGCAACATGATTGGGTATAAAAAGAGCCTCTCAGAGTGGCAGTGTCTCTCAGAAGTCAAGATGGGCAGAGGATCACCAATTCCCCCAATGCTGCGATGAAAAATAGTGGAGCAATATCAGAAAGGAGTTTCTCAGAAAAAAATTGCAAAGAGTTTGAAGTTATCATCATCTACAGTGCATAATATCATCCAAAGATTCAGAGAATTTGGGACAATCTCTGTGCGTAAGGGTCAAGGCCAGAAAACCATACTGGATGCCCGTGATCTTTGGGCCCTTAGACGGCACTGCATCACATACAGGAATGCTACTGTAATGGAAATCTGGGCTCAGGAATACTTCCAGAAAACATCGTCGGTGAACACAATCCACCGTTGACTCTATAGGTCAAAAAAGAAGCCATATCTAAACAAGATCCAGAAGCGCAGGCGTTTTCTCTGGGCCAAGGCTCATTTAAAATGGACTGTGGCAAAGTGGAAAACTGTTCTGTGGTCAGACGAATCAAAATTTGAAGTTCTTTTTGGAAAACTGGGACGCCATGTCATCCGGACTAAAGAGGACAAGGACAACCGAAGTTGTTATCAGCGCTCAGTTCAGAAGCCTGCATCTCTGATGGTATGGGGTTGCATGAGTGCGTGTGGCATGGGCAGCTTACACATCTGGAAAGGCACCATCAATGCTGAAAGGTATATCCAAGTTCTAGAACAACATATGCTCCCATCCAGACGTCGTCTCTTTCAGGGAAGACCTTGCATTTTCCAACATGACAATGCCAGACCACATACTGCATCAATTACAACATCATGGCTGCGTAGAAGAAGGATCCGGGTACTGAAATGGCCAGCCTGCAGTCCAGATCTTTCACCCATAGAAAACATTTGGCGCATCATAAAGAGGAAGATGTGACAAGGATGAGTTGAGACAGTTGAGCAAACTAGAAGCCTGTATTAGACACGAATGGGGCAACATTCCTATTACTAAACTTGAGCAACTTGTCTCCTCAGTCCCCAGACATTTGCAGACTGTTATAAAAAGAAGAGGGGATGCCACACAGTGGTAAACATGGCCTTGTCCCAACTTTTTTGAAATGTGTTGATGCCACAACATTTAAAATCAACTTATTTTTCCCTTAAAATGATAAAAAATTTTCAAACATTTGATATGTCATCTATGTTGTATTCTGAATAAAACAATGAAATTTGAAACTTCCACATCATTGCATTCTGTTTTTATTCACAATTTGTACAGTGTCGCAACTTTTTTGGAATCAGGTTTGTATTTGAATGCATTAATTATATTATTGATTTGAATTAATTATTGAGAGAGAGAGAGTAATAAAAGTTGCATGTGTGAATTGCGTCTGTGAATCTTATCCTGCAAAATTGAAGCTGTGAGTTTCATTAATTCAAAACATCAATTTTACCCCCTAGTTGCTGAGAAATATAATGTAGTGATTCAGTATGGAAACTACTATATTAATAAAACTTGCGCGGCAGCATTGACAACAAGTGTCTATGCTCATGAATATTTCCGTCTGAGCATGATCTCTGGTCTGTCTCTTCTAGTGATGTGCGTGTGCATCGTCTTGTGTGTCAATGAAAGCAGAGAAAAAATATAGTAGCAATATTATGTTAGTTGCAAAGAAACATTTTATTACTATTTTATCTGAAAAAAGCAACTTTATTTAACTTTATACATAATATTCTCTTTTTATTTAAATATTGACTAAAATGCATTGTTAAAGCTCCGCAAATGTCTTGACCAGTGACACAATCAGGGATTGCCAGCTTTTCCTCACCCCCTTCCCTGTCAACTTAATCTTTCACATTTTCCAGTAGCCCAGACACCAGCATTCCACTGCTGCTCAAAAAGATGGGTTCTGAGTTCTTTTGAAGTTGTGGTATGAACAAAAAGGGTCTGAGATCACTTCAGTGCTGAAGAGGACCAAGAATAGAGACAGACTTTTGAGTCCACTATATTCTGAACACCAAAAGAACTGAAGTCACTTCCGTCTGGTTGGCTTTCTGGTTCACTTTAACTGGGGTTGGTTCTTTTAAAACAAACTATATGTGAAAGCTCCATCAGATGCAGCATCGGTCTCTGATGAATGAATAATTGAAAGTATGGGATTTTCAGAAAAATTGATATTTGTGATCAGTTTTTAATTAGAAATACAGCCTAAATTTAATGATCACTTGAAACTGGAGTAAGATTAAACAGAACTAGACTCAATTTGAAACTGAATCTTGATAAATTAAGTAATAGACCTACACACATTATACCTTCACTCACACCATTGGATTCCATCGTTGGAGAAATTGGGTGGTCTTTACTGAAATAATGTAATGCTACTCAACTATATCTCTTCAATAAAAATGTCAGATTTGAAAAGTGTGATTCTTTTTATAAAGTGATGGCTATTCTCTTTAATGATTTATCAGTCAAATACTGTGTTTATCTCTAATAAATACTTTAGAGATAAACACAAAATTCATCATGACATTTACAACTGCAGTTAACATGTCAATTGATTTTGATCTTTTGTGTCCCAGGACTCTTATTTTGATTTTATTATGGACTCTTAGTTTGAGTTTCCATTTCCTGTGTTTATTCCAGTTCCCTATTGATACTTGACTCGTACTGCGTCTTGCTTAAGACGCTATGGTGCTGCGCTACGGCTAATGAGCAAGTCTCGAATCGCAAAGAGACAAGATTTTCTTTCTAAGAAAACAGAATTTAAAATTTTTCTCAGAATACTGAAGCCTTTCAATAATGCAGTTTATCCTGAAAGGTGAGGAGGGGCTTTAACTTTCATAGTCGCTTTAGCTGGAAAAAGATGGCCCTGACCACTGAATTTATTTGGTGTGAAACTTCAGGTCGGCATCAAAAATGACCCCCAGATTTTTCACATAGGAGTATTTTTTTTGACTGAAAATGGCCCAAGAGACCACTGTATTTGTTAATCTGTGGTTTGGAGCCAAATAGGATAACCTTGGTCTTATTTTCGTTCAACTGAAAAAAATTCTCATCCATCCATTCTTTAATATCCTTTAAACATGCTAGCAGAGAAAGGACAGATTCACTACCAGAATCTAATGGTAAATAGAGCTGGGAATCATCTGCATAGATGAGATAGGAGATGTTATGGCGCTCAAAAATTGAGCACAATGGAAGCATATGAAGAGAAAATAAAACTGGACCCAGAATCGAACCCTGTTGCACCCCACAGGTGATTGGCATAAGGTCACTCTTAGTGGAGCAGACTCAGTACTGTGCTTAGCCTTAAAAGCAGACTGAAAATGATCTAAGATGTTTTAGTAAATAGAGTAGCAGGAATAATATCAAGAGAACAAGTGGTTAATTTCATACTAGAAATCACAGCCAGCAAATCAGAATGGGAAATAGTCTGAAAAACAGACAGGCAAGATGAACTAATCTGTAAATTATGGCAGCTTTTGGGTAAAAGTGAATCAATCTGAGACCTTATACCAACAATCTTGTCTATGAAGAAGCTACAAAAGGATTTAACACAGAATTTAAAGTGGGAAAACAAAGACTCACATATCCTCCCTCATTAGCCATTTAGAGTGCCTGGGAATTCTGCCAAGAGCGTGCTGTTCCCCAGCCAACGGACATCGTGAGTTATGTCCCTCGCCTGGTGTCATGGACGCAGGTGTGTCAAGTTGAACCAGGCCTGCGTAGCAGCTCTGGCCCCTTGGAAAGACTCTCAGTGGATGGAACGGGGTGTGCCCCTGGGAATTGTCTGCAGAAGGAATGTTGTCTCGACAGACGCTTCCAACACTGGTTGGGGAGCTCTGTGCGATGGCAAACTGGCTTTGGGCCTCTTTCTCCATCAAAAGAGGCGAGTCAGCTTCACTTTGACTGCCTGGAAATGCTGGCAGTATGTTTGGGCCTTCACACATTTCTGCCAGACCTAAGGAGGCACCATGTGCTAGTCTGCTCAGACAGCATGACCGTGGTGTCATATATAAATCGACAGGGCGGTCTCTCCTCATAGTGGATCTTCATTATAGTAGTGCGCCTCCTGGAATGGGCTCAGCTAAACTTGCATCCGCTAAGGGCAGCGCATGTGCCAGGCAGGTTGAACCAAAAAGCAGACATGCTATCTCGTTAGTAACATCCCCTCAGAGGAGTGGATGCTCCACCTACATAAGGTTCATAAAATCTGGGAGATCTTCGGCAAGGCAGAGGTTGACCTCTTTGCGACAACTCTCACTGCCCAATTTACTTTTCAATTGTCAGGGATGCGTTGGCCCATGACTGGCCCAACATCCTCCGTTACACTTTTTCCCTGATCGCCATGATCCCATAGGTAATCAGGGAACAGAAACACAAGGTTCTGTTGGTGGCCCTGCTCTGGAGGAACCAACACTGGTTTGCAGAGCTGTCTCGGCTGCTCTCAGCAGCCCTGTGGCCCATTCCCCTGAGACAAGACCTCCTCTCTCAGGTGAACAGAACAATATGGCACCCCCAGCCCAAGCTGTGGGCTCTGCACCACTGGTCTCTCGATGGCAGCCTGCGGACCTCTCAGAGGGCATGCTAGACACAATATCTCAGGCTAGAGCACCCTCTATGAGTTGGTTCTATGCCCTTAAATGTTCTGTCTTCTCCACCTGGTGTATGGCCCGTGCCGCAGACCCAATTTCCTGCGACATATCTCTGATATTGTCCTTCCTGCAGAAGCTGTTGGATAAGGATCGCTCCCCTTCCACGCTCAAGGTCTATGTAGCAGCCATAGCAGCCTCACATGCTCCTATAGCTGGCCAGTCGGTAGGCAGGAACAACATTTTGAAAGGGTCTAGGAGGCTCAACCCACCTCGTCCTGTCACTGTCCCTACATGGAACCTGCCCACGGTGTTGAGGGCTCTGAAGAGCTCTTTCAGCGCTTCCTCCTTTAGAGCAGGACCTTGCCCTGTCAGGGCATTGAGAATATATATTGAGCATCTGCCCCATTCAGGCAGTCGGAACAGCTTTTTGTATGACTCGTTGGCCACACCAGAGGGTCTCTGGTCAGGAAGCAAAGACTTTCCAAATGGATAATTGACATTATTAAGCTAGCATACTCTTCTTTGGGCCTACAATGCCCCATGGGAGTAAGAGCCCGCTCAAAAAGAGGCATTGCCTCTTCCTGGGCTTGGTCTAACGGAGTGTCCATTGCAGAAATTTGTGGGCCTCACCGTCCACATTTACCAGGTTTTATAATCTGAAATGTCCTGGCCTTACAGGCTTGGGTCTTTTCTGATTAAACGGACTTACTCTGGCCTTATGGCAAAACCAGTGCTTAAGACTCATGCCTTCTTCACTGTATGCACTTGGCCCCCACTGGGTTCTGAGGCTGTACAATTTATTTTTGAATGATTACTTAGCGCTGGGCCGACCTCTGTGAGTTTGGCTCTATCACCTCCTGCGGGGCTTCCCTGCAAAATACTTGGTCCCCCTGGGACCCATTGGTGCTCAAGGCAAGTTCAAGCATTAGTTGTTCCTCTAGCATAGCACGGCGGGATTGTACTGGTTCCCATAGTGTTTTAAGTAAGATGCAGTACGAGTGAAGTATCATTAGGGAACGTACTCTGTTGCTAATATAACCTCGGTTCCCTGAGATATGGGAACGAGTACTGCAGACCATGCTATGTAGCTGCATGACTCAGCTGTTGCTTCAGTCGAAGTAAAAATGGCTGTGCAGTTACACTGCATTATTGAAAGGCTTCAGTATTCTGAGAAAAGAGTTTCCCACAACAAGCAGTACTTGTTCCCGTATCTCAGGGAACCGAGGTTACATTAGTAACCGAGTACGTTTCCTTGGTTCATCGTCATGCCTGCTTAATTTTCACCTGCTATATACACTGTTTCTTTCATTAAGTCATCTTCCTGTTGCTTTTCATCCCCTAATATACAGGTGCATCTCAATAAATTAGCATGTTGTGAAAAGTTCATTTATTTCATTAATTCAACTCAAATTGTGAAACTTGTGTATTAAATAAATTCAGTGCACACAGACTGAAGTAGTTTAAGTCTGTGGTTCTTTTAATTGTGATGATTTTGGCTCACATTTAACAAAAACCCACTTATCTCAACAAATTAGAATATGGTGACATGCCAATCAGCTAATCAACTCAAAACACCTGCAAAGGTTTCCTGAGCCTTCAAAATGATCTCTCAGTTTGGTTCACTAGGCTACACAATCATGGGGAAGACTGCTTAACTGACAGTTGTCCAGAAGACAATCATTGACACCCTTCACAAGGAGGGTAAGCCACAAACATTCATTGCCAAAGAAGCTGGCTGTTCACAGAGTGCTTTATCCAAGCATGTCAACAGAAAGTTGAGTGGAAGGAAAAAGTGTGGAAGAAAAAGATGCACAACCAACCGAGAGAACCGCAGCCTTATGAGGATTGTCAAGCAAAATAAATTCAAGAATTTGAGTGAACTTCACAAGGAATGGACTGAGGCTGGGGTCAAGGCATCAAGAGCCACCACACACAGATGTGTCAAGGAATTTGCTGAACCACAGACAATGTCAGAGGCATCTTACCTAGGCTATGGAGAAGAGGAACTTGACTGTTGCCCAGTGGTCCAAAGTCCTCTTTTCAGATGAGAGCAAGTTTTGATTTCATTTGGAAACCAAGGTCCTAGAGTCTGGAGGAAGGGTGGAGAAGCTCATAGCCCAAGTTGCTTGAAGTCCACAGTTAAGTTTCCACAGTCTGTGGTGATTTGGGGTACAATGTTATCTGCTGGTGTTGGTCCATTGTGTTTTTTGAAAACCAAAGTCACTGCACCCATTTACCAAGAAATTTTGGAGCACATCATGCTTCTTTCTGCTGACCAGCTTTTTGAAGATGCTGATTTTATTTTCCAGCAGGATTTGGCACCTGTCCACACTGCCAAAAGCACCAAAGGTTGGTTAAATGACCATGGTGTTGGTGCGCTTAATTGGCCAGCAATCTCACCAGACCTGAACCCCATAAATAATCTATGGGGTATTGTCAAGAAGAAAATGAGAAACAAGAGACCAAAAAATGCAGATGAGCTGAAGGCCACTGTCAAAGAAACCTGGGCTTCCATACTGATCACCTCCATGCCCCACCTAATTGAGGCAGTAATTAAAGCAAAAGGAGCCCCAAGTTTTTTTTATTGGCCTTATGAAGTATTCAAATTTGTTGAGATTGGTGGGGTTTTGGTGAATTGGTGGGGTTTTGTTAAATGTGAGCCAAAATCATCACAATTAAAAGAACCAAAGACTTAAACTACTTCAGTCTGTGTGCACTGAATTTATTTAATACACAAGTTTCACAATTTGAGTTGAATTACTGAAATAAATGAACTTTTCCACGACATTCTAATTTATTGAGATGCACCTGCATTATGAAAACACATCTGTGTAATCTTACTTTTATTCAAGACCTCATAGTTACTGAGATGTGATGACACTCACTGTAGTTTCTCCAGTTTATAGTGTGGATCCTCCAGTACAGCAGAGAGCAGCTTCACTCCTGAGTCTCCTGGTTTATTAAAGTTCAGATTCAATTCTGTCAGGTGTGAGGGGTTTGATCTCAGAGCTGAAATCAGAGCAACACAGCCTTCGTCTCCAATACTGCAGCCCCACAGCCTGCAGAGAGTGAAAAACATGAATGTTCTATGAGATTTTAGGGGGAGAGTTTATTTCCATGACATGAAAAAAAAAACTCTCCATGCGTGTTTTTATGAGCACTAATTTTATTTCTCAGACAGTGCTTTAGAAATTGTAATTTGCCACCCAAGCACAAGCTAAGCAATGAATTTATTGGACTCTTTGCAGTTTAAAAGTGGGGGTAGTAACAAGTTAAATTTACTTAAGTAAATTTTTTGGGTAACTAATACTTTTCAAGTATATTTAAAGATTACTCAAGTACATTTTTTTTGTGAAAAACTGTAATTTTACTCTGTTACTGTGGGTGACGCTCCTCTCGTTACTTTATCTTAGTGCGATACAAGTTAAAAATGCTTCAATTTATTCCAAACACGCAGTCTATTTTTCTCTGGGCAATGAGCGATGCCCATTCATGAATGATTCATTCTTTTGAGTCAACTCTGTTCAATGGCTTGATCAAATCAGTTGGAAAACCAGTGAATTGGTTCATGAATCAGTTTGAATAATTAGTTCAGTTCCCTGACGCATGCACTGTGTGGTCTGAAGCGGTTCTCACTCAGAGTTGTAACAGAAAGTTTAACCCTCTGAAGTCGATGCCTGCGTATACACGTGTTGAGGCATTTTCTCCTGATAACCCCGTAAAGAACTTAAATTACACTTTCAGTTTTGATCGTACAGATAAGAGTAATACATCATTTGAATCTGTAAAGGGTCTACTTTTATTTGTATCCACAAATAATAACAACAAAATTTTGTGCATTTATAAAATAAAGAAAACAAACAAGGTGCGTTGTCTGCAGCCTTTGTCTGCGGTGATCTTCATTCAGAAACGCATCATTAAAATAACTGTATCTCAGTGAATACTCAACACAGAGACATGAGAGATATATCTATAGAAAGCTTGACATGTCTACTTTTAAACTAAGCAAGTGCTACCAAAAACAAATATTCTGTGATAAAGTAATCCATATGAAAACATTGCGATGTCTGTCTTTCACGTCTCCCTTCATTATATCTAATGCGACCACGCCCACGTGGTGAGCGCGTTATTGAGATTATAATCTTGAAGCTCGCACGGGTAACCGCCCTCATCAGAGCAAACAAAGCAGCGAGACTGTACTTCACGTTTTTTAAATGTTACTGTTCGCTTCACGCTGAGAGGAACAAGACATAATTAACCTCAGTAAGACTGCTGAGAGGAATAAGATTTGAATAACCTCAGAAAGAAGAATGAAGCGGCTTGACCCAGCAGAGATAAACATGAGTAAGTCTTTTTTATTATTTATCTACTTGTATTAGTTTTCATATAACTTGTACACATTTTATTAGTTAGACTTTTTCCAAACTATAATTCCTGACTAAATGTATAATCAGGTGAAACATTATGAAGATTCATTTACATCATCTCAATGTTTCACCGTGCTAGGATGTTTTTTTTTAACGTTCTATAACATAGACAGCAATACGATATAAAAGTAATATGAGTTATAATGTTGCTAGCTTAATGTCAGTAAGAATGATTAGACAAAACTTTATTGTGATAGGCTATTCTCTGTTCACGAATATAGCCATATATGTTTATAACTATATATATTTTATAGGCCTTCATACAAAGCATGCTTGTGTTTCAAGAATGTAACTAAGCTTCTGTTCATCAATATCTGCTCTGGTGTAAATATTTTTAATGTGTTATACCCCATCATTGGTGTTTGCAATTGTCTGAGGTAAAAAAAAAAAAAAGTGTATCAAGTAAGCTGTAAATATCACTGACAATAAATGTGCTATGTGGTAATTGTGTTCTTTTTTTCCTATAAATTACTAATAGTATCAGTGACCATCACCAATAATGTTAATAATGCAGTTTATTTGCGTAAACAGCATGCTTACTTTTTTATTTCAGATAAATAATAACCTGTTGCAAAGCAAGCCAATGCAAATAAGCAGCCCACTCAGGAACCTGGAACACAGCTAAGACTAAGCGAGGCACACACTCCCATCTCTTCAACGTCTCTTCAAAAAAGTATTATCTTCAGAGCGCACAAACAATATACATTTTGGAAGTGCCAGGTATGTGACGTTCATTTATATATTTCAACATGACACATGTGCCTGCATTTATTTGATCCAAAATTCAGAAAGTTGCATTTGCTAAAGCAGTAATATTGTGAAATATTTTTACTATTTTAAAATAACTGCTTTCTATTTGAATATATTTTACAATTTAATTTATTCCTGTGATCAAAGCAAAATTTTCAGCATCATTACTCCAGTCTTACTCCAAGTGTAACAATATACACTATACCATTTAAAAGCTGGGATTCAGTATATATATATATATATATATATATATATATATATATATATATATATATATATATATATGAAATTTAGCACACAAGTGATGATAAATAAAATAGTCATGTTACAAACAATGCTGTTATTTCAATTAATAAAAAAAATAATCTCTTTCCAAAATTAATAATAAAAAATAAATGTTTTTTGAGTAACAAATCAGAATATTAGAATGATCTCTGAAGGATCATGTGACTGGAGTAATGATGCTAAAAATTCAGCTTTGAAAGTCAGCTTTGATTGTTCCTAATAAACTGTTTAACTGCAGTGAATCTCAAGTTATTTTGTGGGATAATACATATATATATTCTAAATAAACTACAAACGTAAAAATATATACATTTATTTTGTCCTCACATTCTTTCTTGTAACTCCTCTCTCTCAGTCACACACCTGCCTGAAAGGCTCATTATGCAGCTCATTATGTGGGTCTTTGTCTTCTCAGGTGTGAATCACACAAATATTCATGATAGTTGATGCCTACTCGCATATGCCCTTTTGAAACAAAAAGTGTCTTAGAAAATTTAAATCAATCTATTGTTTTCTGTGAGTGAGTAAACAAGATGATTTTCACATCATTTTGAAGCAAAAATTCTAGGCTACAAGCTCCTGGTTTGACAGTCTTGTGAACGTATCAACGAGGACACGAAAGGTTCAGTAGACTTTTTGTTCTAAATGAATGGTTATTGTCATGGCATAAAGAACAGAAACTGCTCTTTGTTAATAACTTGAATCTTTTCTGGGAGCGTCCTAGGCTTTTTTGTGCTGATGGCCTGCACCCCAGCAGAGTCGGAGCAGAACTCCTGTCGGACAACATCTCCAGGACTCTACACTCCATTTGACTAGTAAGCCAATTCTCAAATAACTGCTATGATGGCTTTTGTTCTACCCGCTTAAATGTTAGAAGTACATGCGCTGTCCAATCTATTAAGACTGTGTCTTTTCCCCGAATAGTGAGGTCAAAATAAAAATTTAATGTAGGACCAAGAAAAAATCTTATCGTGATTAAACCAGAAAAACATAAAATAAATGAACAAAAACAATTTCTAAAGTTTGACATTAGATCACTCACACCCAAAGCAGTTATTCTGCTTGACTGAAACCTGGCTAAAACCAAATGATTATATTGGTCTAAATGAGTCTACTCCACCAAACTACTGTTATAAACATGAGCCCCGTCAGACTGGTCATGGGGGAGGTGTTGCAACAATATATAGTGATATTCTCAATGTTACCCAGAAAACAGGATACAGGCTTAAATCATTCGAAATACTTCTGCTTAATGTTACACTGTCAGATATGCAAAAGAAATCTATCGTATCTCTTGCTCTGGCTACTGTGTATAGACCGACAGGGCCTTATACAGAATTCCTAAAAGAATTTGTAGATTTCCTCTCAGACCTTTTGGTTATATCTGATAAAGCGCTAATTTATGGAGATTTTAACATTCACGTTGATAATAAAAATGATGCATTAGGACTTGCGTTTACTGACTTATTAAACTGTTTTGGAGTAAAACAAAATGTCACCAGTCCCACTCATCGTTTTAATCATACGCTAGATTTAATTATATCGCATGGAATCGATATTACTGATATAGATATCATACCTCAAAGTGATGATGTTACTGACCATTTCCTTGTATCGTGCATTCTGCGTATTGATGATAATAACTATTTGGCTTCGCGTTATCGTCCAAGTAGAACTATTGTTCCAGCCACCAAAGACAGATTCGCAAATAACCTGCCTGATTTATCTCAACTGCTCTGTGTACCCATAAATACACATGAACTAGACAAAATGACTGGCAACATGGGCACTATCTTCTCTAATACATTAGAAGCTGTTGCCCCCATCAAATTGAAAAAGGTTAGAGAAAAACGTACTGTGCCATGGTACAACAGTAATACCCACTCTCTCAAGAAAGAAACTCGTAGTCTTGAGGGCAAATGGAGAAAAACTAACTTGGAAGTTTTTAGAATTGCGTGGAAAAACAGTATGTCTAGCTATAGACAAGCTCTAAAAACTGCCAGGGCCGAGCATATCCACAAACTTATAGAAAACAACCAAAACAATCCAAGGTTTTTATTTAGCACAGTGGCTAGATTAACAAATAACCAGACGCCACCTGATCTAAATATTCCCTCAAAGTTAAATAGTAATGACTTTATGAATTTCTTCACTGATAAAATAAATAACATCAGAAATACAATAACAAATGTAGATTCTACAGTGTCTAATACTTTAGTTTTATCCATCACACCCAAAGATAAACTGCAGTGCTTTACAACTATAGGACAGGAAGAGCTAAATAAACTTATCACTGCCTCTAAACCAACAACATGTTTATTAGATCCTGTACCCACTAAATTACTGAAAGAGTTGTTACCTGTAGCAGAAAAAACACATCTCAATATTATTAACTCGTCGTTATCTTTAGGTCACGTCCCAAAACCATTCAAGCTGGCGGTTATTAAGCCTCTTATTAAGAAACCACGACTAGATCCTAGTGAACTGGCAAATTTATGTCTAAATTTTTAGAAAAAGTTGTGTCTGCTCAGTTGTGCTCCTTCCTCCAAAAAAATGATCTCTATGAAGAATTTCAGTCGGGTTTCAGGCCCCATCATAGCACAGAAACTGCACTTGTTAAAATTACAAATGACTTGCTTCTTGCATCAGACCAAGGCTGCATCTCATTGCTAGTTTTACTTGGTCTTAGTGCTGCGTTCGACACCATAGATCACGACATACTCATAGATAGATTACAAAACTATACAGGTATCCAAGGGCAGGCTTTAAGATGGTTTAGATCCTACCTGTCCGATCACTACCACTTTGTTTATTTAAATGGGGAGTCATCTCATTTATCACCAGTAAAATATGGAGTGCCACAAGGATCTGTCCTAGGTCCTCTGCTATTCTCAATATACATGTTGCCCCTTGGTAATATCATTAGAAAATACGGGATTAGTTTCCAATGTTATGCTGATGATACTCAACTATATATCTCAACGAGACCAGATGAAACTTCTAAATTATCTAAGCTAACAGAGTGTGTTAAAAATGTAAAATACTGGATGACCAACAATTTTCTCCTATTATATTCAGATAAGACAGAGATATTACTTATTGGACCAAAAAACATTACACAATCTCGTAGATTACAATTTGCAATTAGAAGGATGTACTGTTACTTCCTCTACTGTCAAAAATCTGGGTGTTATATTAGACAGTAACTTGTCTTTTGAAAATCATATTTCCCATGTTACAAAAACAGCATTCTTCCATTTTAGAAACATTGCCAAGCTACGAAACATGTTACCTGTTTCTGATGCAGAAAAGCTAGTTCATGCATTCATGACCTCTAGACTGGACTATTGTAATGCACTGCTAGGTGGTTGTCCTGCATCCTCAATAAACAAGCTACAGGTAGTCCAAAATGCACTGGCTACCTATTAAGTTCCGTATCAGTTACAAAATATTATTACTTATAAGGCCCTTAATGGTTTAGCTCCTGCGTATCTAACTAGTCTTCTACCACGCTACAATCCATCACGCTCCCTAAGGTCACAAAACGCTGGACTTTGAAAAGTACCTAGGATAGCAAAGTCCACTAAAGGAGGTAGAGCTTTTTCGCATTTGGCTCCCAAACTCTGGAATAGCCTTCCTGATAATGTTCGGGGTTCAGACACACTTTCTCTGTTTAAATCTAGATTAAAAACACACCTCTTTTGGCCAAGCATTTAAATAATGCATCTCATAATTTTGGACGGCAGTTATATCTGATCAAATGCGCATTATTATTTTTTAGCTTGGGTTAAACTAATTAATTTTACTTGGCTGGAACAGCAGCTACGCTAATTATGTTTCTATTTGTTTCTCTGTTTTGCCATAGGATTTACATCCCGTGGTAACTAGGAATTACACAACTCCAGTCTGGATCCAGAACACCTGAGAAGAGATGATGCCAACCCCTCAGAGGACCTCAGATGATGCTAACCCAGAGACAATATACAGAACTACCACATTTTGCTATAAGTTTGATTGCATAATTGCTGTTAATAGTGTTAATCGTCTGTTTGTTTACGTCTTTCTGAACATTTCTGCCATATGTACATAAACTGACAGTCACCACTGATAAGCTACTCCTAAATATTGTAGAAACTTAATTTTCTGTAAAGTTGCTTTGCAATGATTTGTATCGTAAAAACACTATACAAATAAACTTGAATTGAAAACTTGAATTGTGAACAAATGTTTTGTATGTGTTTTATGAACTTATTTCAGTGACTTCAAAATTGTAGTTTTTTACTAACCACGAATAAACGTTGTTTTCTCAAAAACACAATCATATTTACGTATTATTGTAGACCAGTTTGTACTGATTACAGTGTTTTTAGACTTTAGCCATGTATCTATTTATAAGCAACTGAAAAAAGCACAAAAGTCATGGGATGTCAAAACTTCTCCAGGCCTCCAAAACCCCCTAGACCTCATAGGGTTAAGAACATCAAGAACGTTGAAGACGTGGTTTTGGATCTACAGTCAATTGAAAGCAAATCTGCAAAGGCTATTGTTTGCTAGCTATGAAGATCTTTGTTAGATGAACACTGCATGTGCTGTCTACGGTTCCACAGGTATAGGCTACATTCAATTAGAGTACAAGATACCACCATGACGTTACCAGTTTGTTGTACATGTGCCTTATACATGAATATAATGTATAATTTATACATTAAATAAGGTGTCACAAAGTATGAAATGAACACCCGCTAAACCCGTGTTAGCTCTGTTCCAGGAGGAATGACTTTGCCTAGACACAATAAATAATTTTCACAATATTTATGCTTACAGGAATATACATTTGTTTTAATTTTGCAGAACAGACAGAAGAAGATCTGTCAATGTCCATTTGTTTCCTTAAGTTCAGATGTTCAGTAGCGATCACGTGAGATTTCACTCTTCTCTGTGTCAGAGTTTATATACATATATAATACATAATTAATATAATTTAAAAAATAATTTAATTCAGTGATGCAAATCATAATTTTTATCAGCTGTTGCTCCAGTTTTCAGATTCATATGATCCTTAAGAAATCATTCTAATATATTGATTTATTACCAGTGTTGGAAACCGTTTTGCTGCTTAATATTTTTTTTTGGCATTTTGTTCAGGATCCTTTTATGAAAAGAAAGCTAAAAAGAACAGCATTGATGATAAATCAACATATTAGAATAATTTCTGAAGGATTATGTGACACTGACGACTGGCGTAAAGGCTGTGTTAATATTAACACTGAAACAGTGTAAAGTTAATGAAATAAGTTATTAATTAAGTGATGATTAATTACTAGTGAAGACACCTGATGTTAACCAGCATAATAACTGAATGTTGTGAACTGAAACACTGATCTTGTTTAGAACCCAATATCTGTGTTAATCTTACTGATTACAGCAGCCTTGTGATTCTACAGGACAAGATCAATATAATCAGAGGCATTTCTAAGAGATATTTTAATAAGCTCATGGTGATTATATTGTGAACACATAAGCAGCATCTGCAGACATTTTCATTGTTTTCTTTGCCATAACAAATGTGTCTTATACACACACAGTTCAAGCAATCAAAAATTAAAATAAATAAATAAATACAAATTTAAAGGGGTCCTATTATGCTTTTTCACTTTTTCAACTTTAATAAGTCTGTAATGTTGCTGTTTGAACATAAAAAAGATCTGCAAAGGAACAAAGCTTAAAGTCCAATTCAAAAGGAGATATTTTATTAAACAGAAATCACTTCGAACAACCTAGTATGATAGCCTGTTCTAGTACACCACAAAATAAAATCAAGACTTTGCAAAAGAGCTTAATAGGATCCCTTTAAAAGTCAAGGGCCAAGAGCCCAACTAAAGTAAACACTGACCTCATTACAGGTAAAAACTATTTAATAAAACATGACTACACTCACTGTAGTTTCTGCAGTTTACAGTGTGGATCCTCCAGTAGAGAAGAGAGCAGCTTCACTCCTGGGTCTCCTGGATTATTATCACTCAGATTCAGTTCTGTCAGGTGTGAGGGGTTTGATCTCAGAGCTGAAATCAAAGCGGCACAGCCTTCCTGTGTAATACGACAGTTAGAAAGACTGCAAAGAAAATTTTAAACTGGGTTAGCAGTGCTTGACTCATGTGTCTAATGTAATTGTTTTCTTATGCAATTTTAGCTGAAAAACATACATTAACAATTATCAAACCAGATAGTGAGAGTAACTCAGATTCTGATCCCATTATAGACTTTAGACTATTAGTCTAAGTTAGTCAGGTTCCCACTGTGAAATTACTGTGAAAGTAATGCAACTATTAACCTGGAATATAATGTAATTTCACACTTAAATATAACAGTATAGATCTTATGTAAAAAATATATATATTTATTTTAAATTGTAGTCAAAATTCACAAATTGAAGCATTACGGTGCCATTTCTTTAAAATAACTTTTTTTTTTTTTTTTTGCAATTCTGTAATAGCCGAATGTCATTCAACAAACCAGACAGAGACCACTTTGTGGTGTTCATTTAAATGAGTCATAAGCAGAACATATAAACTAATCTGCTACTTCAAGCTTTGCAGCAGTGCACAAATGTTTGCTGTGAAACAATATTGCAATTGCTTAGAAGCAAATTACTTAAAATTATTAAAAGAGTCAAGGGACAAACTAAAGCAAACCTTGACCACAATAATGGTGATATTGTCTGTGTGTGTTAGTGATGTTCTGTTCTTTAATGAATCGTTCTTTTGAGCCGGTTCTCAAGAAGTAAGCAGTCGAGCCGGTTAACAAATCGAACTTTAGTTCCAGGTTGATGATGCAGGACGCACAGCCGAAGTAGCACGTACAACTCAAAAGAACCGATTGAGCCAGTTCAAACAACTGTCAAAGTTTACAGAGGATTACCGAGGACTCAACAAGAACCGAATGACCCATGGCGAAGTTTGCCGAGGATTACAGAAGATTCTGATGAATGAGTTGCCGATACTGTGCAAGCCTGAGGCACGTACTGGAATGGAAATATGCTTATTATTAATGTTATTAATTTACATTTTATTAAAACCTGCAAAAACCTTTCTGTCGAGTGCTGTAGATAAATTTTAAAACAGTTTATTGTGCATGCATATTATATTTAAAGTTGCTTAAGTAGGGCTTTAGTACTCAAGTCCGGACTTGAGACATTTTTCTATCGTCTCGGACTTGTTGGTGTTTGCACTTGGACTTGTCTCGGACTTGGTCATTGGACTCGCCAAATGTTCTCGTTGGTCTCGACCGAGTCCAGCAAAAAAAAAAAAAAAAAAAATCTCCTTCAAAACAAAACCACATTTGCATGTCGCGACTGAAAACGTGTGGAAAACGCTAGGCGCGCCGCTTTCTCCTTTTTTCCAAAGCACTCTGTAGCCTGCGCTTTGCTTGCGCTCCAGTGGAGTTTGCTGTTGCTAATCAACCATTACCTGCTCTCCATGAAGACACAGAAGTTTCAGCAAAAAATAAATGGATTTCCAGCACTAAAAATCCCTTGCAGTAGCTATGCTAATAAATTAATTTTAAAAATGGCTATCCTTGTACAGCTATGATCAGCTGCTTCTCCATCTTGGCTTAGCTTTCAATTTTGTTACAGGAAAGGATGTGCATGACCAGCGGCGCACTTGCTGCGGTCTGAAAAGTTTAGATGTTTCTAATTTAATTTTCTACCTGTTAGATTGTGTTTTATTAATGTCTACACCTAGCTAGCCTTAAACTTACCCTTTACAATAATGAAATACTAATTAATGTTGTACAGTAGGGGTTGCAAGACTACTGATTTCTACTAGTCGATTTTTTATTTAAAAAATACTTGACTACTCGTGGTTCATTCTATTGTAAATTAAAACACATTAAATAGGTGTTGTTTTATCAATAAACGCTTATGTATAGCCTTATGCAACAATTACATATGTAAATTTGCAAAGCTTTATAATTGTGACATTACATATTTAAATTTTCATGTAACAGCCAGTATTTGTATCTGTAACAATCACAACATTTTTCGTATCTGCATTCGGATACAACGTCGTACAGTTACTTGATAAGACCGTTATGACTTTTTATCTTTTTTTTCATAGTTATCACTGAACAAGTGTGTCGTGTTAAACTAAAATAATTATTAATTTCTAAAATAATATTTATCATGCAAGCAGAGAGATGTCATGACAAACGTTTAGTGATCATTTGAACACGACTGAATCCATTCAATGCGCACATTTTCATTACGCAGAACTCAAGCAAGTCTTTTTTTGAACTTCACTAAACAAATGTGCGTGTGCTGCGCAAACCAGCAAAAGATAAAGATGCAAACATGTTTCTGAGAGATGCACGGAGAGGCAACAGCAATGCGGTGTTTGATTTGCGCTCTTTTCACTCATGAAGTTTACATTCATTCACTTCACACTCGTGACTTTAGAGGTCAGTGTATACTATTGCGCTGATCCCCTGGCTCAACTGTTATCTAGCGAACACCGCACTGTGCCAGCTTCAGCCAAGTATTCAGGCAGAATTATTCCTTGTCCATTATTCGTTTTTGAAGCCATTATCCGTGCCATTCTGAATAAGGTATTCGGCTTCAGGCACACCCCTAATTATTACATTACATATTTTATTTTTACATGCAACATAGATAAGGTCATAGAAAGTAACAGCTCCACGCAATATTGTAATCCTAAAATTCACGCACTTGCAATCTCTTTGTATGCATTATGGTTAATACATGCTCGAGTAGTCGATTGTTTCCGACAGCGCTCGACTAGTCTATGGAAGCCCTAGAACAGTATGACAAAAATTTCGCTGAATTTATGTGCGCATGCCCAGTAAAGCCAAACGTATCCCTTCTAGCCTTAACTGCGCGCATTTGTCATATCCTGAACTTTGCATGTGTGTGTGCTGCGCCAAGGCATCAGTCATTTTAATTTTTGAGCACAAACATAATGTCAGCAAACAGCAGCATTATAAAGTGAATAAAATGTAAATAAAGTACATAAAAATAATTTGACCCTACAGCTCCAAACTCGGTCCTAGAGGGCCAGTGTCCTTTAGAGTTTAGCTCCAACCCTAATTAAACACACTTGAACCAGCTAATCAAGCTCTTACTAGACACACTAGAAACTTCCAGATAGTGTTAAGGCCAGTTGGAGCTAAGCTCTGCTGGGCATTGGCCCTCCAGGATCTAGTTTGGAGACCCCTGTCCTACAGAGTTGTTACTTTGCACATGCTTTTTGATCATTACAAATAATAATGTAAAATTATTTTCTTAGAACAGGAGATATGCTGTCTCTCGCATCACATACATTAGTTAAGTATGTGGTCTTGAAGAGGAACCTTTTTTTTTTCTTTCATTTGGACTCGGTCTTGACTTGGACTCGAAACTTTTGGACTTGGACTTGACATGGACTCGGTCTCGACTAGTCCTGGTCTTGGACTTGACTTGGACTCGACAAAGCTGGACTTGACTACATCTCTATGCTTAAGTGAAATCAAGGATTTTATAAGACTGGGTTTTTCATTCTTTATACTGTAGGCATGTAGAATATATCCATGTTTGTGCCATCCAAGTTGACTAGTCAGTATTAGTCAGTGAGTGGTATCTGAAGAAGATCCACGAATGAAACTGTGACCATAAACACCATTAACTTAAGTGAATTATATGATAATAATCAGCAATATACTTTCACACAAATAACTTAACTTTTTGAATGTTTCAATATGTGTTGATACATATGAATTATTTGAATTTTTTATACAACATTGCACTGAGTTGAAAAAAGAAAATAAATGCGTCTAGATGTTATTGCTTGGTGACGTCAAGAACTGATGAACCGGTTCAATGAGCCGATCTTTCCGAAAAGAATGGGTTTGCGGAAATTAGTGTGTGTGTGTTTGTTTGTTTTTCATTTTATTCCATCCAAGGCTGTGGCTGAAGTCAGTTGTAGTTTTTGTGTTTCTTTTTTATTCAATGATGTTGATTGTTATCAGCAGGTGTTCATCACTAATGTGCAATCATCATTTAATTAGTCACTTAATTATCTAATTAACTTGAACTCTTTTAGGACTTGGGATTTGACTTGAGACTTGCTTGTGACTTGTGAAAGGAATTACTTGGTTCCTGCTCTGGTGAAATCAGCTGGCTGAGTTGATGGGTGGAATAAACACATGGCAGGACTTTTACTTTCTGACCCCTGGACTTTACACCTCTGCATATTGGCCAGATCATCATTCCACATGTGCCAGATGTGAGCCGGATCTGGGCCGACACTATGTTGCTATCTGGGCAGTGGCACTGACTTAAATCTTTTACCTCTTCCACAGTTTTACTAAAAAAGATTTTATCTATAGTTAAATTTAATGGAACATAACTAATATATTTATAAATTATTAGATTCAATTTGAATTATTTTCATTTAATATATTTCAACAAACATGATTGTAACACTTTAGTGAACAATGAGACATGGAGCCAGAATGATCTCAATAATAATTCACGCAAAAGACACAATGCACACAGGCCTAACCCAATTCACATGCATAAGAAATAATTCATGTGCATGAAAAAAATAGTATATATATATATATATATTCACAAAAACCAATGAATGTGCACAAAATAAGAATATATATATACATCAGCGTGAAACCACCGTTCAAGTTACGATTCAGCAAAGGTATGTGCAGTTGATCGTTTTATTTCAGTTAACTAGCCAAGTAAAGGTTTATCATTTTATTTTTGCATGTTTACTTAAAACTTTGGAAGTAAAATTGGTCGTTTAGACACACGATAATGTGAACAATGTAAGCCAGTGGCTGCTATGAATATAGATAGTGTTGACAAAAATGCAGCTGTCTTGTGTTAGCCACAATGTCTGGCCAAAATGAAGAAAGTAATTATACTTATTGCCCTGTTTTTGTTCAGCAATGCTGGATGGCCAATGTCCAACCTAGTTCCCACTTAGCAACCTAGTCCAACCTAGTTCCCACTTTGTTGAATGCAACAAAGAATATTCAGTATCTTTATTCAGTTATTTTATCATTTTATCTCATTCTTTTTGCTCTTTCTGTATCAGCATCTCTTGTAAAAAATATAAGAGTTATCATGCCAAGGTGTTAACTGCTTTGAATATCAGACCAAAATTGTATTTTTATGATGGAGTGTGATGGTGGAGGGATGTATTTTAAGAATGGATCTTAAACATTTGATTAATTGACTTTTCACATGATGTATTACACTGACAGCCGTAAAATTTACTTTAAAAGAATGCTAAAGACTCTAAATGGGACACTATACCAGCCATTCAGTGTAACTGAGGTTTAAATTCTGGTGAACACAGCGTCAAACTGGTATCGAGCCAATCTCAGACCTATGCGAGAGACATACAGGTGCATCTCAATAAATCAGAATGTCGTGGAAAAGTTAATTTCAGTAATTCAACTCAAATTGTGAAACTTGTTTATTAAATAAATTCAATGCACACAGACTGATAATTGTGATGATTTTGGCTCACATTTAACAAAAACCCACCAATTCACTATCTCAACAAATTAGAATATGGTGACATGCCAATCAGCTAATCAACTCAAAACACCTGCAAAAGTTTCCTAAGCCTTCAAAATTTTCTCTCAGTTTGGTTCACTAGGCTACACAATCATGGGGAAGACTGCTGATCTGACAGCTGTCCAGAAGACAATCATTGACACCGATCACTGACACCCTTCACAAGGAGGGTAAGCCACACACATTCATTGCCAAAGAAGCTGGCTGTTTACAGAGTGCTGTATCCAAGCATGTTAACAGAAAGCTGAGTGGAAGGAAAAAGTGTGGAAGAAAAAGATGCACAACCAACCGAGAGCCGCAAGTCCGCAGCCTTATGAGGATTGTCAAACAAAATAGATTTAAGAATTTTAGTGAACTTCACAAGGAATGGACTGAGGCTGGGGTCAAAGCATCAAGAGCCACCACACACAGACGTGTCAAGGAATTTGCTGAACCACAGACAACGCCAGAGGCATCTTACCTGGGCTAAGGTGAAGAAGAACAGGACTGTTGCCCAGTGGTCCAAAGTCCTCTTTTCAGATGAGAGCAAGTTTTGTATTTCATTTGGAAACCAAGGTCCTAGAGTCTGGAGGAAGGGTGGAGAAGCTCATAGCCCAAGTTGCTTGAAGTCCAGTGTTAAGTTTCCACATTCTGTGATGATTTGGGGTGCAATCTCATCTGCTGGTGTTGCTCCATTGTGTTTTTTGAAAACCAAAGTCACTGCACCCGTTTACCAAGACATTTTGGAGCACTTCATGCTTCCTTCTGCTGACCAGCTTTTTGAAGATGCTGATTTCATTTTCCAGCAGGATTTGGCACCTGCCCACACTGCCAAAAGCACCAAAAGTTGGTGTTGGTGTGCTTGACTCACCAGAAATCTATGAGCCACTGTCAAAGAAACCTGGGCTTCCATACCACCTCAGCAGTGCCACAAACTGATCACCTTCATGCCACACAGAATTGAGGCAGTAATTAAAGCAAAAGGAGCCCCTACCAAGTATTGAGTACTGTACATGTACAGTAAATTAATATACTTTCCAGAAGGCCAACAATTTACTAAAAAGGTTTTTTTTTTATTTATTTTTTTATTGGTCTTATGAAGTATTCTAATTTGTTGAGATATTGAATTGGTGGGTTTTTGTTAAATGTAACCCAAAATCATCACAATTTAAAGAACCAAAGACTTCTACTTCAGTCTGTGTGCATTGAATTAATTTATTACACAAGTTTCACAATTTGAGTTGAATTACTGAATTAAATGAACTTTTCCACGACATTCTAATTAATTGAGATGCACCTGTATATTCAACTGTGCCACGTTTGTACTCCATAATTGTCTATTCATATTTCATGTTACAGGCACATTGCAATTAATCATGGTCAGGTCATTGAATGGACATTTTATTCCCAAAGTATTCAGAAAACTTTAATAAACTTTAATAAAATTAATAAATCTTAGACAGAAACTATTACAACTGACTTATTTTGAATGTTTTAATTCTTACATAAAACCAGAACAATAACAAGAACATTTAACAATGCATAAAGCTTTACACCTTGAACATGTACAAAGCTATGGGGTCCTGTTATGAACAAAACAAAAAATGTAGTAATAATGCATGACTTAAAAAGTTTTTGATACTGTCAAAATGAATGGGTTGCAACATGACTGTTTTGAAAGAGTTCCAGTTCCAAATGAAACTTCTAGATTCACATCACCTCATAACTTGTGGCAGGGGATGAAGTAGGAATAGTAGGGTCAAGGGTGTCTCAGCAGCTACTTATACATCATCAGCTTCACAATTCTAAATTAAATAGTATCTGCAGCATAAACAAACTTAAATGAAATGTACACCGTCTCCAATGTGTGCATGTTATCACATTGTCATCACTTGAATGCGAGCCATCACAGGAATTTAAACACAAGACAAGCTCTGCTGTGACAGCTCTTTTATATTCTCAATAAAAAAAAAGTATATTATCATAATCTTATATTTATTTACCACATGTCCCATCAGTAAAAACACTATTTTATGCTTTACACTGCGTTTCTGAATCTAATATCTTAATGTGGTATGGTATCCACGTGACTTATGATTCTTTATTAAATAAACATAATAATTTATCAATATTAAATCACAATATTCTTAACAGCAGCCTCTGGCTTACATTGTTTACGTTAGTGAGTGTCTAAATGACCAATTTTACTTCCAAATTTTAAGTAAACATGCAAACATAAAACGATAAACCTTTACTTGGCTAGTTAACTGAAATAAAACAATCAACTGCAAATACCTTTGCTGAATCGTAACTTGAACAGTGGTCTCGCACTGATGATGTCAGCATCCAGGTAGGCACGCCCAGGGCACCCGATTCATATGCCCAGAGTGGGTTATGATTGGTCGACTGACAGGCTCAAATCTGATTGGCTAAAGAGTACGAGTGTCCTGCGTGGGAGCAGTTCGCTGCCAGGAAAGTCTCAAAAAAACACACACAAATCCAAGGTGATTCACATTCACAGCCCATGATAAAGCTTGTAAACATTCAAAAATTTTGTACACAGTTGTACATCTGTGAATTGTGTTTTGCATTTGTGAAACTTATTTTATGAATATATATTATTATTTTGTGCACATGAATTGGTTTTGTGAATATATATATATATATATATATATATATATATATATATATATATATATATATATATATATATATATATATATATATATATATAATATTTTTTTTCATGCACGTGAATTATTTTTCATGCATGTGAATTGGGTTACGCATGTGTGCATCGTGTCTTTTGCGTGAATTATTATTTGAGATCATTCTGGCTGCATATGTTGATCCTAATCTAATATTTGTAGTATCAGAGTATTTACAAACCTGTTCTTGGAAGCACCCCAGATTTGCACAGTTTATATGAATTTCTCTTATGAAACAGGCTTTATTAACACATCAGGTCATTAGTAGAGCACTCTATGATGTTATCTGAGTGTGTCAAATAAAAAAAGGCCTCAAAATATGGAAAAACCATGTACAGGCCTACTGTACACAATAAGGTCTATAAAAAAGACACTGTAAAATACTCACTCAGCCTTTCTAGATGCTTTGATTACTGGCAGCAGCCTCAGTAGACATTCTTCTGATGGATCATATTTACTCAGTTTAAACTCATCCAGCTCTTCTTCTGAGTTCAACAGCATAAACACCAGAGCAGACCACTGAGCAGGAGACAGTTTGACTCCAGAGAGACAACGGGCACCTGTTCTGCTCAGGTATGTTTGGACTTCCTGCTGTAGTGAACAATCATTCAGTTCATTCAGACAGTGGAAGAGGTTGATGGATTTCTCTGTAGAGCCATTCTCCCTGATCTTCTGTTTAATGTATTCAGCTGTTTCTGAATTGTTGTGTGAAGTGCTTACTGTCTTTCTCAGAAGGCCTTTTAAGAGAGTCTGATTAGACTCTAGTGAGAGACCTAGAAGGAACCGGAGGAAAAGGTCCCAGTGTCCGTTCTCACTCTGTAAGGCCTTGTCCACCTCTCCCTTCAGTAAACTGGTTATTGGTGACCCAGACATATTCAACAGTCCTGTGTTATGTTCAGAAAAGGATAGCAGCTTGAATAAAGCAGCAAGAAACTCCTGAATACTCAGATGAACAAAGCTGTACACCTTCCCCAGCTGCAGTCCAAACTCCTCTCTGAAGATCTGGGTACAAACTCCCGAGTGCACTGACACTTCTCTGACATCAATGCCGCACTCTTTCAGGTCCTCCTCATAGAAGATCAGGTTCCCTTTTTCCAGCTGTACAAAAGCCAGTTTTCCTAGAGACATAATAGTCTTTCTAGCCTGACCAGGATTGATTTCGTATTTTCCATCATACTTCTGAGTCTTCAGTTTGGTCTGAAAGATCAGGAAGTGTGTAAACATTTGTGTGAGAGTCTTGGGAATCTCTGCACTCTCTGCTTTACCCATCATTCTCTCCAGAACAGTGGCTGAAATCCAGCAGAAGACTGGGATGTGACACATGATGTACAGACTTCTTGATGATCGGATGTGTGTGAAGATTCTGTCAGCCAGACTCTGATCATTTATTCTCTTGCTGAAATATTCCTCCTTCTGAGGGTCGTTGAATCCTCGTACCTCTGTGACCTGGTCAACACACTCAGGAGAGATCTGATTGGCTGCTGCTGGTCGAGAGGTGATCCAGAGGAGAGCAGAAGGAAGTAGGTTCCCCTTGATGAGGTTGGTCAGCAGCACATCCACTGAAGCTGATTCTGTCAGATCAGACAAGCTCTGATTGTTTTGGAAATCTAAAGGAAGCCGACACTCATCCAGACCATCAAATATGAACATGACTTTATAGTCATCATAATCTGTTGATTTAATTTCTTTGGTTTCTGTATGAAGGTGGTTTAGAAGTTGCTTAAGACTGAGATTTTTCTGTATCAGATTCAGCTCCCTGAAAGGAAGTGAAAATATGAAATGAACGTCCTGATTGGCTTTTCCTTCAGACCAGTCCAGAATGAACTTCTGCACAGAGACTGTTTTTCCAATTCCAGCGACTCCTTTAGTCAGCACAGTTCTGATGGGTTTGTCTTGTCCAGGTAAGGGTTTAAATATCTCATTGTAGTTAATTGGTGTCTCCTGTGTCTCTGGTCTCCTGGACACTGTCTCAATCTGTCTTACCTCATGTTCATTATTGACCTCTCCACTGCCTCCCTCTGTGATGTAGAGCTCTGTGTAGATCTCATTCAGACGTGTTGATTCTCCATAACTGGACATTCCTTCATTGATTCTCTGATATTTATCCTGTAGTCTGGATTTGAGTTTTTGTTGATACACAGGCATCAGTTCTAAGTAAGGGAAATCATTGTTATTTACTAATAACAAATTAATTGAACAATAGTGAATAAAAAAAATAGTTAACACATAGGTTTATTTAATTTAATATTTTTCAGATTATATGCATAGGATGACATGAAATGTTTTAGTTTTTTTTATGCTTGATAGGTTTAATATTATGTATTTTTTAAAGGTTATTTGCAGGGTATAATCTGTTGATCCAGAACTCTTACTGGTCTGTAGTGTGTTAGCTAGGTCTGTCTGGTTCATCTTCCTCAGGATGTGCAGTGCGATCTTCAAAACCCCCTCTCTGATTCTGCTATGACCCTCATCAGCATTACGGTCTCTTTCAGAGCATTCTGGGTAATCTGGACTCAACAGTCTTCTAAAACTTTCCAGCTCAGTCTTCATTACAGAGATAATTTTCTGCTCAAGCTCCTGAAATAATGAATATTCAAACAATGAACAAACATTCAGTTACTTGAAGGGTGAACCAAAGGATCAATATTTAAGAGTCAAGACTGAATTTATCAGAGGTGTAAAGTCCAGGGGTCAGAAAGTAAAAGTCCTCATATATATATATATATATATATATATATATATATATATATATATATATATATATATATATATATATATATACTGAACAAAATTATAAAAGCAACACTTTTGTTTTTGCCCCCATTTTTCATGAGCTGAACTCAAAGATCTAAGACTTTTTCTATGTACACAAAAAGGCACACCTGTGCAATAATCATGCTGTCTAATTAGCATCTTAATATGCCACACCTGTGAGGTGCATGGATTATCTTGGCAAAGGAGAAGTGCTCACTAACACAGATTTAGAAAGATTTGTGAACAATATTTGAGAGAAATAGGCCTTTTGTGTACATAGAAAAAGTCTTGGATCTTTGAGCTCAGCTCATGAAAAACGGGGGCAAAAACAAAAGTGTTGCGTTTATAATTTTGTTCAGTGTATTTATTCCACTCATGAACTCTGCCAGCTGATTTAACTAATTAGTTCTAACTCCTGGAGAGGTGGGCACAAGTCATTTCTTTCAAATAACAAGCAAGTCTCAAGTCAAATCCCAAGTCCTTAAATTTAAAGTTGATGAGATAATTAAGTGACTAATTAAATGATGATTGTGCATTAGTGATGAACACCTGCTGTTACTGAGAATTAGAGAGGATCAGATGTTGATGTTTTGATGGTTAAAATGGTGTCACCATCATGGAGATCGGTGTTGGGCTCTTGATCCTTGACTTCCTTTGTTAGATCTCTCTCTGTAGCAATGCATGTGGTGTTGTGAAACAGTGAGGTCAGTGCTGTTCAGATATTAGTTATTTTTATATGATGATACAGTCAACATGAGCTGGCCTGATTACATCCAAATTAACTTATTTCTTTTATATGTATAGGTTTTGCATTACCAGCCTCGTGAAACCACAGCATGTGAACAAAGTGTGGCTCTAACATTTATAGTGAATTAAATTTATACATATATGTACTGTAAATTAAAATGTGAACTCCCATTATATTTAGAGAGAGAGAGAGAGAGAGAGAGACACACACACACGCACACACACACACACACACAGTTATTTTTTTCAATAATGAAGTATTACAGTGGCATTTGTTTAATGTGACTTTTTTTTGGAGTTCCATAATAGCAGAATGTCAATCAATAAACCAAAGAGAGACACGACTTCATGATGTTCATTTAAAGGAGTTGTGATCAGTGATTTTAAGTTAGTTTTTTGCTTTTTTATTATGTTTTGGTAATTAAGAAGTGATTGCTGTGAAATGATATTGCAATTGTTTAGAAGCAAATTACTTTAAATTATTAAAAGGGTCAAGAGACAAACTAAAGCAAACCTTGACCACAAATTGAAAATTGTCTTTGATGAGGTCAATGTTGAACATGCGCCAGTGATTCTCGTGAAAACGTTTGTTAACAGAAGCAAAAGAAGCAAGGTTTCCTTTAGTAAAGGAAAACCAGTCTCTTCTTGGCTCATATTGAAATCCTCTGATATTCTTCATTACAAATCCTTGTTTTGTACTTCTAATTAGTGACCGTTGTTTTGTTTTGATCTCTGCTGCGCTTCCACATTCCTCACTTCTGAGCGACGCATGCGCAACGCTGATCTCATACGTCATCCGCCCGGAACTGCTTCTGTGTACAACAGTGAGCGCAAGCTAAATTAAACTGATTATTATTATTAAACTGATTATTATTTTGAATATGGATATTTTTCTTACAAAAACGCATCGATTCACTATAGGAGGACTTTGTTCACCAGCCGGAGCCATCTGAGACACTTTTTTTTAATGGATGGGCACTTTTTATTTCACTTCTTTTGGACTGATGCACTGCAATACCCGCTGAGTGCCATTAAACAGCTTGAAAGATCAAAGACAATTCTTTATATAACTCTGACTGGATTTGTCTGAAAGAAGAAAGTCATATACACCTAGGATGACTTCAGTGTGAGTAATTTTCATTTTTGGGTGAACTAACCCTTTAACAGCAGATGTTCATCAATAATGTGCAATCGTCATTTAATTAGTCACTTAATTATCTCATTAACTTTAACTATTTGAGGACTTGGTATTTGAATTTAGACTTGGTTGAGACTTGAAAGGAATGACTTGGTTCCTGCTCTGGTGAAATCAGCTGGCTGAGTTCATGGATGGAATAAACATATGGCAGGACTTTCACTTTCTGACCCCTGGACTTTACACCTCTGCTTGAGACTTGCTTGTGACTTTAAAGGAATGTCTTGGTCCCATCTCTGACCTCCTGGCTGAAAAACTGTGCTAATTAGCAAATTCAGGTAATTGGAACAATCTTCCTCCAGACTTCAGACCTTGATTTCCAAATGAAATGCAAAATTAGCTTTTATCTAAAAAGAGGACTTTGGACCACTGAGCAACAGTCCAGTTCTTTTTCTCCCTAGCCTAGGTAAGATGCTTCTGATGTTGTTTCTGTTTCAGAAGTGGCTTGGTAGCCCTTTTCCTGAAGACATCTGAGGTAGGTGACTCTTTATCAGAGGTGTAAAGTCCAGGCATCAGAAAGTAAAAGTCCTGCCATATGTTTATTCCATTCATGAACTCCGCCAGCTGATTTTACCAACTTTGTGCAGCAGTCAAGTTACATATGGATTTAGCTTTTCTATTTTAGTGGACATTGATCAACTTTGTATTGGTCTACATATTACTTTATATGTATAAGATGATTTGGAAATTAAATGTGAGGGTAAGAGTAGGTGTGATGATGCACAATTGTTTGATTTCACAGATTTTTTCTTCATTTCTTAATACTTCTTTGCAGAGGTCTGTTATGTTGGGACACACACACACACACACACACACACACACACACACATATTGGATTTTCATGTTTTATTGGGACTTCTGTACAAATAAATACTGTACAAACTTGTGGGTACGGAAAGTATTCAGACCCCCTTGAATTTTTTACTCTTTGTTATATTGCAGCCATTTGCTAAAATCATTTGTTCATTTTTTTTCCTCAATGTACATACAGCACCCCATATTGACAGAAAAACACAGAATTTATGACATTTTTGCACATTTATTAAAAAAGAAAAACTGAAATATCACATGGTCCTAAGTATTCAGACCCTTTGCTCAGTATTTAGTAGAAGCACCCTTTTGATCTAATACAGCCATGATTCTTTTTGGGAAAGGTGCAACAAGTTTTTCACACCTGGATTTGGGGATCCTCTGCCATTCCTCCTTGCAGATCCTCTCCAGTTCTGTCAGGTTGGATGGTAAACGTTAGAGGACAGCCATTTTCAGGTCTCTCCAGAGATGCTCAATTGGGTTTAAGTCAGGGCTCTGGCTGGGCCATTCAAGAACAGTCACGGAGTTGTTGTGAAGCCACTCCTCAGACCAGAGAATCTTATTTCTCTGTTTTTTAGCAAACTCCATGCGGGCTTTTTAATGTGTCTTGCACTGAGGAGAGGCTTCCGTCGGGCCACTCTGCCATAAACCCCCGACTGGTGGAGGGCTGCAGTGATGGTTGACTTTCTACAACTTTCTCCCATCTTCCGACTGCATCTCTGGAGCTCAGCCACAGTGATCTTTGGGTTCTTCTTTACCTCTCTCACCAAGGCCTCTTCTCCCCCGATAGCTCAGTTTGGCCGGACGGCCAGCTCTAGGAAGGGTTCTGGTCATCCCAAACGTCTTCCATTTAAGGATTATGGAGGCCACTGTGCTCTTAGGAACCTAAAGTGCAGCAGAAATTTTTTGTAACCTTGGCCAGATCTGTGCCTTGCCACAATTCTGTCTCTGAGCTCTTCAGGCAGTTCCTTTGACCTCATGATTCTCATTTGCTCTGACATGCACTGTGAGCTGTAAGGTCTTTTATAGACAAGTTTGTGGCTTTCCTAATCAAGTCCAATCAGTATAATCAAACACAGCTGGACTCAAATGAAGGTGTAGAACCATCTCAAGGATGATCAGAAGAAATGGACAGCACCTGAGTTAAATATACGAGTGTCACAACAAAGGGTCTGAATAATTAGGACCATGTGATATTTCAGTGTTTCTTTTTTAATAAATCTGCAAAAATGTCAACAATTCTGTGTTTTTCTGTCAATATGGGATGCTGTGTGTACATTAATGAGGAAAAAAATGAACTTGATGATTTTAGCAAATGGCTGCAATATAACAAAAAGTGAAACATTTAAGGGGGTCTGAATACTTTCCGTACCCACTGTATATTGCATTCTTTAACCCCACCCCTAAACCCAGCCCCTGTCTGCTTTGTTACATTTAAACACACACACACACACACACACACACACACACACACACACACACACACACACACACACACACACACACACACACACACACACACACAAATACTCAAACAAAACCAACCTTGAAAATGGAGTTTATGTTCTTCTTTGCCGTAGATGATTCTGATTCTTTAGGTTTTTGACTGTCAATCAAAAATGGTAAAATACTGTTTTGACAAATATTGCATATTTTTGTAAATATGTATTTTTGCATTTAATACACATCAGTAAATTAATAAATAACATATATTTATTATAATGTAAGCTGAACAACACCTCAGATCAGCAGATGATTCTCCCAAACTGAATTTAATTGGACGGTCCATTGACCAGTCACTCTTCATGGACACACAGCTGGGTTCAGGGGATTCATTCTCACACAGACTGAAACACAACAGCAATAAAACTGTTTCTGAAAATCCTACACTGCTCTGACTGAAACACCTTGACTGTTTCAACCTCCCTTTAATTAATTATTTGTCAGGTAATTCTGAATTCTGAAAAGATTGAAGCGTTATCTTTTTGTAAATAAAAGGAATCTGCTGCATGTGCACTTTTCATTCATTCAGTATATATTAAAATACACACAGATACGGACTGACAGAAACATCCAGCATCAGAGGTGTAAAGTCCAGGGGTCAGAAAGTAAAAGTCCTGTCATATGTTTATTTCAACAGAGGTGAAACCAAGTCATTCCTTTCAAGGTACAAGCAAGTCTCAAGTCAAATCCCAAGTCCTCAAAGAGTTAAAGTTAATGAGAAAATTAAGTGATTAATTAAATAATGATTGTGCATTAATGATGAACACATGCTGTTATTAAGATTTACAGAGGATCAGATGTTGATGTTTTTTTGGTTAAAATGGTGTTGCTATCATGGAGATCAGTGTTTGCTGTAGTTGGGCTTTTGACCCTTGACTAACTTCGTTAGATCTCTCTCTGTAGCAATACATGTGGTATTGTGAAGCAGTGCTGTACAGTGCAATAAGCAGCTATTAACTGTTCTATATGATGAGCTAGTCATTTGGCACTGGCCTCATTATGTATAAAATAAAAAAAAATTTAGTAATTTTTTTTAGTTTATATGTTCAGGTTTAGAATAATCAACCTAGTGAAACTAAAGCATGAAAGCAAAGTGTTGTGCTAATAGTTGTAGTGAATTAAATTTAAATATACTGTATGTAATGTATATTAATATTTGAACTCTTGTATTTTTTAGACACACGGACATAAAGAACCAGCATATGAATCTCAACAATGGTGACAATCAACAAAATGCTTCATGCTGCAATGCATGCTGGGTAACGTCATAGTAAAAACTCCCATCATGCACTGCAGCATGAATAATTATTGTCACCACTGTTGAGGATCATATGATATGTGTTCATGTCTAAAAGCCTGAGCTGATAAAGTTCTTTTTTCCCTTAAATATTTAAGTATTACAGTGGCATTTGTTTAATAGGACTTATTTTGGTGGTTCTGCAATAGCTGAATGTCAGTCAATAAACCAAAGAGAAACACCACTTAATGAAATTCATTCAAATTCATTCTAATTCTCAATAACAGCAGGTGTTCATCACTAATGCATAATCATCATTTAATTAGTAATTTAATTATTTCATTAACTTTAACTCTTTGAGGACTTGGGATTTGACTTGAGACTTGCTTGTGACTTGAAAGTAATGACTTGGTTCCACCTCTGTTAATTAGTTTAATCAGCTGTCTGAGTTCATGGGTGGAATAAACAAATGGCAGGACTTTTAAGTTCTGATCCCTGGACTTTACACCTCTGGGGACACCTGGTGACAATGTCCATAATACACCACACCTGCAGTATATATGACACTCATAATATCTCACCTGGGCACAGCAGAAGAGTTGTCTTCTCTGCAGAGGTCGGAAAGATTTTCCCTCACAGACACACTGATGTCTTCAGGTAAATCTGATTCACCCCACTGAGTCAGACTATAAATGATAATGCTGTTATAGTATGCATTTATTGTTTCTGAACAATATGTGTGAAACATTTATAGTTTTCTCACCGCTTGACTGTATTTATGTTTATTTCAGGTTCTTCAGAGAGATTCATTCTGAAGGCTGTGGTTTCATCTAAAAGCAGATACAGTTGTTTGGCCACAGAGTGAGTTATGAACCATTGCATCAATTTTTTTTTTTTTTTTTTGCAAATCCTCCTCTGACTCAAAACACTTAGTCCATAGTAATGGCCTGCACAGATCAAAAACAATTTTATTCTGAAATTATTTACACCGAATCAAATTTTTCACAAACAGCATAACTTCAGACAAGCACTGTGTTAAAGGGATACCCCCCCCACCCCAAAGGAATTGTTGAATAAAGTCGTTATTTTTGTTTTTTTTTGCTTACAAACAGTATTTTCGCCGCTTCATAACGTTATGGTCGAACCACTGATGGCAGATGGACTATTCTGACAACGTCTTTCATACTTTTCTGGACTTTGACACTGTTATTTACCTGGCAGTTTATGGGACAGTCATAAGCCTCCCAGTTTTCATCCAAAATATGTTAAATTGTGTTCCAAAGACGAAAAAAGCTTTTACAGGTTTGGAACGACATGGGGGTAAGTGATTAATGACAACATTTTCATTTTGGGGTGGAGTATCCCTTTAAAAGAAAGCTAACAAGCATTGTTCACTACCAAAGCCACATTTTCTAAACTTTTCACACAGTCTGCATTATCAACATGAACCTTGGCCAAACAGTTAATATCACTTCCAAATTTCACTCAGACTAACAAAACACTTAATGTCTCAGAGTAAACTTGTTCCACCATAACACCGGCCACAATTCCCATTCAGAAAACATACATTTTATTCATAACCCACTGACCTTCAAATCACAAACAATATGGAGCATTGCATAAACTGTGAACGCTTACTCTATCTTTCATAGAAAAGTATTTCATTATACAGTGAGAATAACATCTTTTTTGTTTTACTGACTGTATTACAGCACAAGGAACGAATGAGAAAAACTGCATTTTCTCCCTATATATTTACATGCTGTGATGAAATCACATTAGCTGCCACAGCTGGGGAAGCATCACTGGCACACACACACCTACTTACCTCATTCATCCTCCGTACCGTTCCTCCCTGCTGTTGCAGCTATCAGAGTATATTTAAAAACACGTGCAAATGATAAGCTTTCATGACGACGCGCAGCAGTGGCCTGTCAACTGTCCTGAGCGTCTTTTTTGGCTGGCCTCAGCCAGTCGGTTGAGATCACCGGGGGCCCCCCTCAGCCTGTGGGCCCCTATAATAGTCACCACCTTTCACCCCACTAGTGACGACCCTGCAGTGGAAAACCCCCCAAAAGTGAACCATACCGAGCCGTACCATGCAGTGGAAAAGTGTCATAAGTGTGTTTGTGCGTCATCCCTGTAATAGACTCTCCATCTGTCTGCCTCCAGCCTCCCCATGACCATACACAAGACAAGTGCTTTGGAAAAGGTATGGAAGAGATGGTAAGATGGATGTACTGTACTGCGAGGGTTCTAATCATCCCTCTCTCTCTATATATATATAATTTAATTTTTTTTTTTGTTTGGCTTAGTGTTATGTTAGAATCATTCTTATATGAATGATTCTAACATAAGAATCATTCATATTGTGTATAGGTAGTATTTATAAAGTTTTAGCTTTTAGTTTTGGATCTGTTTTTAGTTATTTTAATAGTACAATTGATTGCCTCATTTGTAAGTCGCTTTGTATAAAAGCGTCTGATAAATGACTAAATAAATAAATAATTCCCGCAGAAATGGACAGAATTTGCCATCGTTCTGATTTCAATGTGCTTTTATCAGTTTTTAAAGCAGTGTGCTAGCATTTGAAATATGTGCTGCAAACAGAGTATAGTGTTTTGCAGGTGGTGAAGTATGAATGACAAAAGTGCTTATGGATTATAGAAAATGTGGTCAGTGAACGCATTTTGTGTGAAAGCGGTGAAAAATTATTCACGCTTTGGTCCGCATTGACTGTTTCGCAAGAGTTTTGAAAATGTGGCTTCAGTATTGAACAATGCTTTCTAGCAATAATAAAATAAAATAAAAACTGTAAACATATCTGATACAGCTTATAGTTGTACTTCACTTTAAACCAGTCTGGACTGATTCTGACTATCCAAAATGACACTGAAATAGTGATACTCACTGTTTTGCTCTCTAAATGCGGTTTACTTTCTCATATGACAAAATGGATCCTTCTGTAATAGTTTCACTGTCATGTGTCACCTGACAAGGGGGAGCTTAAGTTTAAAAAAAAAGGTTCATGGGCTGGTACTCACCCACGATGCTGTCGGCATAGACACTATGCAGCTGTATATATATATAAAGGTGAAAGTGAAAGTGACATGACATACAGCCAACTATGTACGTTTTCATAGTTTTTTTTTTCCACTTGAAATGAAATAAGCAGAAACGAGAAAATTGTCATTTTCTCATTTTTTCGTTTGTTAAAATAATAATAAAAAAAAACAAAAAAAAAGATTTTGGCTCGATTTCGTTTTTTTTTTTTTTTTGGTTCATGGGTAGAAAACGGATAAACCACTCAAAATTCGTTTTCCCCTCGTGGGCGGTCATGACACGCCCCTTTCCGCCGATTGGTCAACCAAATATGAGCCCGTGACGTCATCCTTAGTTCGTTCACCAAAATAATAGCCCTCTGCTGCTATATCAATATATCGTCTTTCTTCTGTGCAACCTAATGCGTTTCACAGAAATATTTATTTCAGAAATATTAATCAGCACTCATGCTGTTTTAATTAGCTGTGCATTGTTAATGGTGAAGCTGCTCATAGAGGTGCAGATGAGAAGCAAAAATAAATAAAGAAAGAAATTAATAAAAAAAAAAAAATCCTGTGGTAAATTTCATTAATTATTTAGTCACTGAAGTCTGTCATTGTGTTTTTAAACCGTAAGTGCCTCTGCATCTGTAGACAGCATGACATCGTTTTATAGGCTACTGCTCAGTTGAGAGAGACTAACTTAAGCGAAAAACAAGACTATCTATTATCTCTTTTACTTTAACAAATGCTGTTTTCGTGGAGTTTCCACTAGGGTTGTAATGGTATGAGATTTTCACGGTATGATAATCGTCTCAGAAAATATCCTCTGCATCATGGAAATCATAATCATAATGCAACACACCTTCATCTGCACGGAGGGATGGTGTCCACGAATATGAGCTAAGATGTTGGATGTATTGCCTGCTTTTGCAGCCACTGTGCATCCACATTTTTTGCAAGTTGGAGCCGTCCTCAAAGACAACCCTGTGTTAATTTTTTTATATATATATATATATCCAAAGTATTCCCATACTGCAGATATTCACTTTTTTAAGCACATCGTTAGCAGCGCAAAAGGTTGTGGGTTCAAATCCCAGGGAACACACATACTGGTAAAAAATGTATAGCCTGAATGCATTGTAAATCACTTTTTCTGTTAAATCCATAAATTAAATTATTATTAATTAATTTATATATCGTTACAACCCTATTTTCTACACACTACATGCAATTTTAAATTGTATTGTGTTGTATTGTTTTTTGTTTTGTTTTATTGTATTTATTTTACATGTTTGAACTAAAGTAAAAAAAAATAAAAAGCAAATTCAGCAAAAAAGTCAATTGTGTTGCTGCTGTTAAATTTTCTTTTTAATGGTTGTTTCTTTCAGCGTTCTTTTTATTTAAGAACATGGTGCATTTTATGTTTTGCAATGCTAAAACCGTTTGTGGATTAGATAAACACTGTTTGAATTGTTAACAGTTTGTCTCTGTCTGTCATTGAAGTTATGCATTTATAGTAATGACCTTGAATTTTTTGTTCGGAATTTTGGTTAAGTTTTGTTGATTTTTTTTCATGTTTTTTATATTTATTGTTACATTTTTGTTTTTTTGATTGTGTGCTCTTTATTAGTTTGTAATGTTTTATTAAAAAGTACACTTTAATATCACTAATCAATAAATACAAAGTATACTTGAAGTTGTTCCAATTTAGCAGAAAAAAAGTACACTAAATATACTTAATGTTATACTTAATAATTTAATTAGAACTAAAATACACTTAGTAAAAAAATAGTTATTTCAAAATCGCACACTTCAAGTTCACTAATCATTAACACACTTGAAGTATACTGACAATTAGTCTGGCTGCAAGTATACTTGGTATACTTTTTTTTTCACTAGGGTATTTTATCGTTCCATTTAATATTTGAAATTTGCTGTCAACCAATCACAAATTCCAGTAGTATGGCCTATGCAAATGTAAAGCTTACGCATCGAATGAGTGAAATGCCCATTCAGATGTCAAGTCAAGTCACCTTTATTTATATAGTGCTTTTAACAATACAGATTGTGTCAAAGCAATTGTACAGCATTAATTAGGAAAATAGTGTGTCAATAATGTGAAATGACAATAGTAAACACTCATTTTTCAGTTAACCCTCTGAGGTCTAGGGGGTTTCGGGGGCCTGGAGAAGTTTTGACATGCTCTGACTTTTGTGCTTTTTTTTCAGTTGCTTATAAACATATACATGGCTAAAGTCTGAAAAACTGTATTTAGTACAAACTGGGCTACAATAATATGTAAATAGCATGTATGTACATGATTGTGTTTTTGAGAAAACAACATTTATGCGTGGTTAGAGAAAAACTACAATTTTGAAGTCACTGAAATAAGGTCATAAAACACATACAGATCATTGACTTTTGCATTCCAAAGTTCACGAAAAGGTAAACGAGACAGCAAAGAGTAGTTTTTTTATGCTTTTGCAGCGCGGTAAAGTTAGTTTTAGGTTCGATATCCGTCAGACATTTGCTTTCATGTGCCACTGCTCTACAGAGACGACAGTGCTACAAAGATACCACTACCACGATTAGTTTAACAATATGAAGCAACTTTATATCGACATGAAAATATTTTTTAAAAACCATGTAAGTGTATTTCAGCAGCAAATTTAAACCGGAGAAAGCTTTGAAGTGCTATAGCATCACTTGGAACGTAAGGGACTATTTGACAATTCCACTGATTAGGTTTAAAACGTCCAATATATTTTAACTAATGTGACTTTTAACACTTAAAATAAAAAAAACAAGTCCAACTAAAGCAAACACTGATCTCCATGATGGTGGCATCATTTTAACCAATTAAACATCAACATCTGATCCTTTGTAATTCTCAATAACAGCAGGTGTTCATTACTAATGCACAATCATCATTTAATTAGTCACTTAATTATCTCATTAATTTGAACTCTTTGAGGACTTGGGATTTGACTGGAGACTCGATTGTGACTTGAAAGGAATGACTTGGTTCCTCCTCTGGTGAAATCAGCTGCTGAGTTCATGGGTGGAATAAACATAATGGCAGGACTTTAACTTTCTGACCCCTGGACTTTACACCTCTGCTTGCATCATTCCTAGAAGCTGACGCAGGTTCCACCTCATGTACTTTTATAGCTTCCTGGTCATTATGTCACCCGCCTATGACATCTAGCCCTTTCATTGGACTGATTACACATATGATTCAGAGCGTGGTCATTCTGGGGGAGTTTCCATGGCGTTGCGACACAACGTCTTGTTCCCTTCGGGGGAACCATGGTTACAAACGTAAACTGTAGACGTTTTTTTGGAGTGCTAACATACAATTCATGAAACAATTCACAATTTTCTCACAACTATAAACACAATCTCAAAACTATACACCAACTTGTGCAAACTTCAAACTTCCAGGTCAAAATCAAAAAGTTTAGTCAAAAACATGTTCTCTTTTGTCAGACTCATTTATCATTTATCTGGCAATTATGCCAATAAAGTTTTGACTTTATGATTGTACTTATGCCCACGTGTGATGATAAATGAGCATGTTGTGTTTTCATTTACAAATGAAACTATGTGAATGATTAATTCCTCAACGAAACACTATAGTGTTATAGTATAATTATGATCTATTAATTAGCCAAAATAAAAAAAAAAATGTTCAATTTAAAAATGCATTCCAGCAAAAATTCCAGTCAGCATAATCAAAGCTTTATTGGCATGTCGAGCATTAACAGTAGCCTAGGCTATTATTTACAGAAGTATTCAGAATGTTAAGAGATGGGAATGAAATTAAGGGAAAAAATGAATATAAACAGATATAAAAATATAACCAATAATAATAATAATAGCCTAATATACAAATATCATGGGGAAAAGATGATCAGTTAATGGACTTAGAAGACTAGGGTGGATAAAAATGTTTTTATATTTTATATTATGCACTTTATGTAACATTTATTTATGATAAACTTCATTTGAATGCTGACCTATGGTCTATGGTTAATATAATAATTTAATAATGTAATAATTACTATAATAAATAATATAATAATTTATTCTCTGATAATCCCGGGTTGCTATGGTCACGCAGGTTTGTTTATGCATTAAAATCGAGAAATGGATGACCTTAGGGGCACTGTAGTACAGCACTGATCTCTCTGCTTCAAAACACCAAATGCAGTTACAGAAAGAAATTTAACACAAGAAGTCAAGGATCTTTGAGGACTTGGTGACTTGAAGATTTGCTTATGACTTGAAAGTCCCACCTCTGCGGATTACTTTAACAGAGAATATTTGTTTTGGGCATGACTAAAAGTATTTAAAAGACACAAAAATCACAGTCTTTAGCAAAGTCTAATGCCACAAACTGTGGTCCACTGTCTGTGACCAGTACCTCTGGGACTCCATGGCGTGCGAAAATTGTTTTAAGTCTCTCCATGACAGCAGTTGAAGTTGTAGAAGTGAGCAATGCAACCTCTATGTAGCGTGAATAGTAGTCTATCACAAGCACGTAGTTACTCTTGTTCCACTGGAAGAGATCTGTCGCCACCCTCTGCCATGGTCGTGAAGGTAAAGGAGTGGCCAGCAATGGGTCTGGAGGACTGTGACTGTTTTTGACACATGTTTCGCAACTACTCACTTTGTCTTCGACTTCTTTTGTTATGTCTGGCCAGCACACAGCCTGTTGTGCCCTTACCAAGCACTTAGTGATGCCCTGATGTCCCTGATGTAACTTCTCCAGGACTTCTTTGTGCATGCTATCAGGTATCACTATTCTCTTGCCTTTCATTAACAAACCTTCCACCATGAGCAGGTCATGTCTGTGTGGCCAAAATGGGGTCAGGTGTGGTGGAATGTGTTTTTTTTCCTTTCCGTCCTGTGCGAGCTGAGCTGTCTGCACACTTTATCTTCTTCCTGAGCCCTCCTTACCTGAGCTAACTTAGAGGCTGATGCAGGAAGCTGCTGAATGACGTACTGTAGCCGACGTAAACTTGTTCATCTTCCTCCATGTTGAAGTCTTCTGCTACCAGGCTATCTTGGATTGGAGCTCTGGACAGCGTGTCAGCTGTAATTAGATTTTTTCCCGCAACATGCACGATTTGGTAAGAAAAAGAAGAAGTCGCAAGCAAAATCTTAGTATGCATGGGGGCAGGTCATCAAGTGGTCTTGAGCCTAACAAACTGACCAGCGTCTTATGATCGGAATGGCTGTCACTGCAGACCCCGTGTCTAATTTGAAAAGGATCTGTTCCCCATTCACAGCAACAGTCTTTTGCCACAAATCATTTGAATTCACAGACTTTACAACTCCCAAAAACAGAGTTTCAATGCTCTTTGCTCCCTCATCCAGTCTATTTTTTATTTTGCATAATGCAGCAAAGTGCCCTTTTTTCTTACACTTTCTGCACCCAGCGTCCCGTGCAGGGCAGCTGTTCAGTGGGTGTGACCGGCCACATCTGCCACATCCTTTGTTTCCCTCTCTGTGTCTCATTCTGTCAGTTTTTCGCTGGGCTCCTTTTTGTACATGTTTTGTATTTCAACATGTCCATGTTTACCTCTTTTGTGTCCCAACTTGCTTGTATTAATATTGTCTGCTGCTTTTTTATTTCTTCATTCTGTCTTATTTTTGTTACAGCTTTACTGAGTGTGAGCTCTGGGTCTAACTGTAATCTCTCTGACAGTCCATGATCACGTATTCCTACGACTAATCTGTCTCTTATCATTTCCTCCTGGAGAATTCCATACTGACAATTCTCTGCTAGTTTGTAAACTACAGTAATGAATGCTTCGGCTGTTTCACTGGGCTCTTGGCACCGTTTGTTGAATTTAGCCCTCTCATAAATCAAGTTGTACTTGCATACAAAATGTTTCTCAAATGCATCCTTGACTTTACTGTAGTTGTTTCTTTCCTCGTCTGTCAGAGACTGCATACTCATTATATCATCGGCTTTATCGCCCATTGTGTAAATAAGCGAGTTAACTTGATACTCCTGACTTCTCTCACTGATACCCGCAGCTATGCGGAATCGCTCGAATCTGCGAATGCAATTTGGCAAATTGCCAAAATCACTGAAGTCAAAGTTTTCACGTGGGCTTATGGATAACAGTGTATCCATCTTAAATGTTTACCTTGCTTTTATTCAGCGTTGGGACTTTTTGTTGTTTGTTTGTTTTTTTTTTTTTTCTTGCTGTTTTGTTTGCAGTATGTTTTCCCGGAGCTCGCGTCTCTCTCAGCTCAGCATCGCCATCCGATAAACTGGATTATAACTCTGATACTTTGCTCGAAAAGGCTTTAAAGACCGATATGGTGTGGGCGAGGTAAGTCAGAAAGTGAGGTAAGTCTACTTCTGACACCATGTAATGATATTATATAAATCTCGCTTAGGAACAAACAGGAGAGCAATGTGTGTCATAGCAAGCAACTTCACTGACTCAACACAGCTGCTCATGTGCCCCATGTACAACCAATCTTCCATCACTACACACACGGTTTGTGTTCGGCTGCATGCTTTTCTTGTTGTCTTGTGTTGTTGTGAACGCAACTTATGTTTTGTGGCTTATGGGTTTTCTCATTAGCTGTGTGTTCGTGTCTTGTTTGGTTCAAGCACATGGCTTGTGATTGTTTTGCTTGCCATGTGCTTGTGTTTTTGTTTTGTTTGAGCACATGGCTTTTGTCTTGTGTGCCATGTGCTCTCATGTCAGTTGTCCTGACCCTGCTCAACTTTTTACCTGGTTATTGGTTTAGTTGCCCCACCTGTCCTCCCTCGTTACCTCCTCATTTGCTCCTTGTGTTTGCAGTCCTGTATCAGTTCGTTTTTGTTGAGTTGTTACCTGTAACAAAAGAACCACTTCTCAATATTATTAACTCGTTGCTATCTCTAGGTCCCAAAACCACTCAAGCTGGTGGTTATTAAGCCTCTTATAAAGAAACCACAACTAGATCCTAGTGAACTGGCAAATAACAGACCATTTTCAAATCTTCCATTTATGTCTAAAATTTTAGAAAAAATTGTGTCTGCACAATTGTGCTCCATACTTCAAAAAATTATATCTATGAAGAATTTCAGTCAGGTTTCAGGCCCCATCATAGCACATAAGTTGAATTTCTTTAAAAAATGACAAAGACTTGCTTCTTGCATCAGACCAAGGCAGCATCTCCTTGCTAGTTTTATTTGATGTTAGTGCTACATTCGACACAATAGATCATGACACACTCATATACGGGTATTCAAGGACAGGCTTTAAGATGGTTTAGATCCTACCTGTCCGATATCACTTTGTCTATTTAAACGGGGAATCATTTCAATTATCGCCAGTAAAGTATGGAGTGCCGCAAAGATCTGTCCTAAGCCCTCTTTTATTTTCAATAAACATGTTGCCCATTGGTAATATTATTAGAAAGTATGGGATTCAATTCCATTGTTATGCTAATGATACTCAACTATATATTTCAACAAGACCAGGTGAAACTTCTAAATTATCGAAGCTAACAGAGTGTGTTAAAAACATTGGATGACCAATAATTTTCTCCTTATAAATTTGGATAAGACAGAGATATTACTTATTGGAACAAAAAAACAGTACACAGAATCTCTTCGATTACAATTTGCATCTAAATCGATTGTACTGTTACTTCCGCTACAGTCAAAAATTTGGGTGTTATATTAGACAGCAACATATCTTTTATATTTTTCATGTTACAGAAACAGCATTACTCCATCTTAGAAACATTACCAAGCTACAAAACATGTTACCTGCTTCTGATGCAGAAAATCTAGTTCATGCATTCATGACCTCTAGACTGGATTACTGTAATGCACTGTTGGTGGTTGTCCTGCATCTTCAATAAACAAGCTACAGGTAGTCCATAATGCAGCGGCCAGAGTCCTTATCAGGTCAAGACAATATGATCATATTGCCTCAATTTTACAGTCTCTGCACTGGCTACCTATTAAGTTTTGTATCAGTTAAAAATATTACTACTTACTTTTAAGGACCTTAATGGTCTAACTCCTGCGTACCTAACTAGTCTTCTATCACGATACAATTAATCACGCTTCCTAAGGTCGCAAAACTCTGGACTCTTGGTCGTATTTGATAATACCTAGAATATCAAAATCAACTGCGGGCGGCAGATCCTTCTCCTATTTAGTGCCTAAACTCTGGAATAACCTACCTAACATTGTTCGGGAGGCAGAGACACTCTTGCAGTTTAAATCTAGATTAAAGACCCATCTCTTTAACCTGGCTTACACATAGCACACTAATACGCTTCTAATATCCAAATCCGTTAAAGGATTTTTAGGCTGCATTAATCAGGTAAACCGGATGTACTTGTTACATTGTTAGAAGAATGGCATCTACGCTAATATTAGTCTGTTTCTCTCTTATTCCGAGGTCATCGTAGCCACCAGATCCAGTCTGTATCCAAGTCAGAGGGTCACTGCAGTCACCCGGATCCAGTACATATCCAGACCAGATGGTGGATCAGCACCTAGAAAGGGTCTCTACATCCCTGAAAGACAGCGGAGACCAGGACTAGAGCCCCAGAGACAGATCCCCTGTAAAGACCTTGTCTCAGACGACCACCGGGACAAGACCACAGGAAACAGATGATTCTTCTGAACAATCTGACTTTGCTGCAGCCTGGTCAGAGGAGAACTGGCCCCCCGACTGAGCCTGGTTTCTCCCAAGGTTTTTTCTCCATTCTGTCACCAATGGCGTTTTGGTTCCTTGCCGCTGTCGCCTCTGGCTTGCTTAGTTAGGGACACTTCATTTACAGCGATATCATTGACTTGATTGCAAATGATTGCACAGATACTATTTAAACTGAACTGAGCTGAATGATCACTGAATTCAATGATGAACTGCCTTTAACTGTCATTTTACATTATTGACACACTGTTTTCCTAATTAATGTTGTTCAGTTGCTTTGACACAATCTTTTTTGTTTAAAGCACTATATAAATTAAGGTGACTTGACTTGACTAGTACCTAGGATAGCAAAGTCCACTAAAGTAGGTAGAGCTTTTTCGCATTTGGGTCCCAAACTCTGGCATAGTCTTCCTGATAACGTTCAGGGTTCAGACACACTCTCTCTTTCTGTTTAAATCTAGATTAAAGTCACAGCTCTTTAGCCAACAATTCACATAATGAATCTCATAACCTTGTTCTTCAATTATATCTGATCAAATGGACATTATCATCAGGGCTGGATTGGTAATCGGGCATACCGACATTTTCCTGGTGGGCCGATGCACCTAAGGGGCCGACAGAAGTTTATTTATTTTTTATTTTTTTCCAAGGACAATCGTGTATCGACAGCGAGATAAACATTTTGCACAATTTATTAGCTGTAATATCATTGTGTTGCCACTAGATGCCTGTATAGCCCTATGTGACCCTCCCTAGTAGCTATGACATTGCACATAATTTGAACATAAATGACACATACATTAATAATATTACATTTGGATTTATGTTTAGATATTATCAGTGGCTACTTTAAGTATTTATCTGTTTTTTTTTTGTTAAATTGTTTTGTTGTTGTTCTTAAAACATTGATTTAAAGTTTCAGTTATTGCATTATTACTTCAGTCAACCCTATAAAACCCTTTGTTACCCCAAACTACATATAAAAGCCTGATCAGTTGCATAAAAGTAATCAATGCAACTACTTAATCCTTTGCTACTCATAAACACGTGAACTTCCCTTTAAATAATGTGATGCTCTGCCCTCTATGTGAATGACACTGTTCCCATTAAGTGTTGTTAGAAGTGATTTAACTGATTCAGCATTTCGACACCCCAGTGACACAACGCTCTGCCTTCTATATGTGTTTGATGATGGTTGTATTGATCTTTTTTATTAATTTATTTTTTTATACTAATATTTTTTAATTGGCTGGCTAATTTTTTAATGGTAATATTATAACACATTGATCCTTTAACAAATTCATTGGCACAAAAACGCACACCTTTTGGACAAATCTTGCAACATGATTTATCAACTGCCACAAAACTGCCTAAACAAAATATTGATTTTGTGCACTTTATTTATAATTTTTAAATTGGCCTTTGAACTTAGCTTTATTGCATGGCAAAAAAAAAAAAAAAAAAAAAAAGTGCCAAAGCACTGACAGAGCCCATTGATCTAATGGTTCTGATGAGCGCTCCAAATGCAAACTCTGCACGCAACAATCAGGCAGCATTTGACAGCACTCTGATCCAATGGCGTACAGGCATCTTCAATTTGACAGTAGTCTAGCGCAATGATGTAGGGGGATCCAGTGGGGGCGGCAGTCATATTTCAGGGTGACCATGCCACTCTTTATCACAACCCTGCTAAAATGTAGCAATGTAGTGCCAGTATAAGCATTCATTGGTGCCCCTTCAGCTGGTGCCACCCCAGGTGACCGCCTAGCTCACCTATGCCTACACTGAAAAAACAAACTTTGAGGTATAGTAAAATATACTAGATTTACTGTCATAATTTTTACATTGTAATATTACAATTCATTGAGAACTAGAATTTCTAAGTAATTTTTTAAATAAATACACAATTAATTCATGTATAAAATGAACTGTATGGGAATAGTAAATGTTATTATATATTTTCTCATATTATTTAACTGTTTTAAAGTCATTGCACATAAATCTAAAAATACTGAGTAAATTTTAATCTAAAATCTTAGTACGTTCACATCCGCGTGACCGAATCACATGCCCGCGTTTTGGATCCGAGACAGACGGTTGCGATTGCCTCACGTGCGATTGGGATTGTCACAAGTGGATGCAAAGTTAATGTGTACGGTAAGTTATTGCCTTTTTGTAGTAATTTATGACAATGTATAGGTGCATGAGAATTTTAAAAGTCCGATTGACTTTGTTGTGTAACTCTGGTAACGTTAACTCGAGGTTACATTAACCTAGGCCTGCATTTTCCACTGCAGTCCGTGAAGCAGTAGTCTCATACAGAAGTCAGTTTAAAACCAGAGAAATTTGTGTTAGTCAGTGAATTTATGTTAAAACACGCCGATTCAAATTTTGCATTAGGAAAAGTTCAGACCTAATTTGCCACCCTCCTCATTTAACTGCGATCAGGTTACATTTAACCACAACTTTCAAAACATTACATGAAATAAATCGTGCTGAGTGACATGAAAAAAAAAAATGTATGAAAACGAATCAATAAACTATAAATTTCGTGACTACAGCACGATTTGCCTTGAGATTATTGGACCAACCAAAATTGCCCTGAAGGCATAATTTTACAAGGAGCTGCGTTTTATTTCTGGATGAAAAGCACAATAACGTTCATACCTTCTACGGTTTACATTAATCTTTGTGGATTACACAAGCGTTTCTTCTCAGATACATTACAAAACTGAGAATAAAAAAGACAAAAGATTTGGTTAAACAATGTTAAAAAATATTGGTTATATCATTACAAATACTAATAGTGTAGAACAAATATTTCGAAATTTAGCAGCATCATTTTACCCATAATGAGCCATCTAAGATTTAGAAACTATATAACTGGAGATTAAACTTTTTTTGTACTCTATCATGAACTATTGCAATAGGTTGATAATTTTTTTCAGTCCAGAAAGTGTCTGAAAAAGCTCTGACATTGACTTATGTGTTTAAATGAACTTATTTAATTGTTACCTAGGACATTATGATTATTAACCAGCATCACGTCAGAATACAACTCCTGCTTGTATTTCAGCTTCTGTTTATTGATTAGTTCTCATGTAATTTTCTACCTTAAATATAATGTATTTTCATTAATTCTGTTGTTTTAATATAATTGTGTTTGTTCATTTACAGCTTGACTGCATTTAGGAAATCTCTCAGACGCATGGTTTTCAACCCTGGTGTGTCATCAAGGATAAACAGTAAAATTTTTATCTTATGTCTTGGCCATGCAAATATTGCAAATATGAGACCTCAAAACGTTTAGAGCTGTTAAAGCATTACAGATTGAAGCATCCACATACCGGTCAGGGCTGGTCGGTGCCTTGCTTGCACTTAAATTGTCCTTGTTCGTTTAAAGGTTGGGGGGCTCTTAGAGCACATTTGTCTAGAGACCATGCACAACCACAACATGTTCCTGAATCAACATCCTTGTTGATCCTGGAACGACATTCCAATCAACCAATCAGAATTGAGATATAACTTTTCAGGAAATATTTGTTTTAGCCTTACGATCAGGGTTAGATACTTCTACATCCTTGTAAATCAGGTATCATTTCCCACTGATTTTAGGAATAAATTATGGGTAGGTTTAGGGGTAGAGATAGGGTTAAGTCTATATTTTTGGACATAATGTTGATCCAGGATCAACAAAAGATGTTGATCCAGGAACATGTCTTACTTGGCAAAATCCCGGCGACCTGTAATATATGTAGTGTAGATATATTTAGCAGTTTAAACGACAAAGAATGGCCAACAAAGTTAATATTTTGAAAAAAAGCTTAACAGACTACAAAAGCAACCACCAGACAGACTCCATCTTTCCAGGCTTTTCTCTTGTAGTCTTCGTTCAAATCACTGCTCTTTGCATGTGTATGCCATTGTATTATCACTTGGTAGTTTGTTTTCTATGGATATTGGTTATGTGTTGAAAATAATTATCTATTCACAGAACCAAAACATTGAGATGAGGCGTGAAGCTGTTATCCGGAGCCTCATACTGTACCTTGGCGAGAAAGAAGAGGAACTGTTTGAAGATTGCCAGGTAAAGCATTTTTTGTTCAATGTCATGTTAAAAATGTTACAATTGTATTACCGTAATGTACACCAGGGGTGGGATATGCTCCTGGACAGCCTGTGTGAATGAGAGTATAGATCCTAGTCATTTTGGCCTAGAAAATCTGAACTTTTCATTTTCCGCCGGTCTTAGTACACGATGTAACTACAGAAGAGTCGCGTTTTAAATTGAGCGAGATGCTTCTGGTCTAATCGGATTCAATGATCTATATTAAGCTATGCTAAAAAGTGCTATCAACAGACCCAGAGGTCGGCTGATTGGATTCAAAAAACGATAAGACTCAACTTTTTAACTCTGGGGGAGTTGGAGAATGAGCCTATTTCCAAAAAATGTGGAGTGTTTCTTTAATCAAATACAACTGATCCAGGAAATCAAGGTCTACTAGAGACTTCAAAGTATGTTTGTTGGAGCTGGTTGGGGCTAAACTCTGCAGGACATTGACTCCAGGACCAGGGTTCACACCCCTTATGTACAGGTTAATCTTAAAGCAGAGGTGTCCAAATTCTGTTCTGGAGGGTCACTGTTGTGCAGAATTTAGCTCTAACTGGCCTCAACGCACTTGCCTAAAAGTTTCTAGTCCGTCTAGTAGAATATTAATGAGCAGAATTAGGCGTGTTTGATTTGGGTTGGAGACAAACTCTGCAGGAGTGTTGCCCTTTAAGACCAAAAGAGCCACAGTCCAGTAGTAAATTTATGGCTAAGGGTAACATTATTTGGCTGTAGTGGCTCTTATGTTATGTTTGACTAATGTTTTACTAAACCTGGCTCGCTGTAAAATAGGCTTGACTCAGTTTAGCGTAATATATACTGTATTACTTTAGTGTAGCTTTTTCAGTAAAATTCAGTTTATTTAGTTTGTCTAAATTGTGCAGGAGGACAACCACAGTGACACAGCGCAACACACCCTCAAGATTCTGGTTGTACATGGAGCTGATGGAAAGGATCCAGTGGATGTATCCATTATTCTTGAAGGCAAGGAGATATTGCCGGGATGCCAAAATACTGCTAAAGCTTGTGCCCTGCTTATGGGACTCATTTATGCCCTCAACCTTGCATACCCCAGAGCACTGCGTTACACTTTCGAGGTGTTTCAGAAACTTTTTCTAGAATTAGATGTTATTAAGCTCTCTACAAAAGTACAAGCTTTTACGTCGAAGTTGTTTTATTAAATGCTATTGACATTGCAAGTACTGCACATTTTTGGTTACCAGTACTCCCCAACTAAGTTTGAAATCTTCCAGGTTCTATTGGACTATTTGCACAGACATAATGTTTCTCTGATCACTTGTGTACATAATTAGCAGTTTTGCTTTTGAATTTAGTTTAACCATTGTGAACAGTGGTGGTAAGACACTTGCCTGTTTTCTGCTTTGTGCCAACTAAGGCATCTGGTCTTTTTTTCTTTATTGTCGTGTTTAGAGCACTAGTCAAGAGCGCCATGTTAGTTGTTGAAACGGCATTGTTTTAGACTTTTTTAAAATTTAACAGAATTCGTAAAAGCACTACTCATTATCAGTAGGATGCAGTCTCTTTTAAGAAATTATTTTTGACATTATTTAGCAAAATTGCTTTATATAGAAATATTGACATCTTTAACTGTTAAACAAAATGTTTTTATGCATTTAATTGTTGTAATGTTTAGAGCACAAGTACAGAGTGCTATTGTTGAATGTTGAAACTGCACTGTTTGAGAGGATTGTTACTTTTATTGAAATAGTAAATGTTGTATCCATGCATTATATCCATGAGGTTTAAACCTCATCCCATGTTTTTGTATACCTCTTGGGGGTTAAAACACTTTATGATCTTGACAAATTAAATTGTTTTCAGGACTCAAATCCCTAAGGAAACAGTTGTTATTTAAAAAACTTAGGTTTTGCTTTATGTAACTTCAAAAGGTTACATTTTGACTGAGTCATTGTTTAATGTTGGAACAAAATAAATGTTTATTGCATCTATGGTGTGTGGTTTATTAAAATGCAGACAAAATTACTATATTTTTTAGTAATATTTAATTACATACATTTAATAAATTAATTGAAATATTAAATAAAACCTACCTTATAACAGTAAATAAAATTTTACTTAATATTTTAAGCTCATCTGTGTGTTAGTATTTAAAAAAAATATATAGACTTTATCTAAATGCTTAGAATAAATATAAATCCTACATTAAATATAATTTAGTAATATTTACTTAATATTTTAACAAATGTCAAGTCAATTAATACATAGATTTTACTTGATTTTGGTAAGTGTATTTTACTTAAAATTGAAGCAGTAAATTTTACTTAAAAAGTGTTAGTGCAAATTGTTATGAGGATTTTATTAAGTAAATTCTACATGTTAGTTTTTTCAGTGTAGAAATGGCACTGATAAAGGTAAAATAAACTTATAATTTAATCAATTGAAGAAAAATATACCCATGTATGAGATTTATATTTTTATATTTATTGCACAAGAAATTTACTTTTCTGAGTATCAGTAGGCCTACTTGCATGAGCACAAATGTGCTATTAATTTTATACAACAGTTTATAGTAACACAGTGTTTCATTCCTTGAATGAATCAGTTTTTAATCGAATCATGAGCCAGTGATTTAACGGCCCAATTAGATGGACACTTTCCCTCTGTTCCAATTTGCATACTATCCAGCTTATCTCCCCTAAATAGTATTGAAAATTACTAATAAACACATAGAATTTAGGATGGATATTATGCACATTGGGACGGAGGCTTGTTTCGTTTCTTGAATCAGCCATTTTGAATGAATCGTTTGATTTGAACGATTCAATAAATCATTTATCAAAACAAAAATTTATCTGCCTGGATCTTTCCACATGGATAGGCAGAAATACACGCCGGTCAAACTGTGTCCTCAATATGGAATTTGAAAAGGTCTGTGAAATAACAGTCTCTGAAGACCGCCTGACAGAGGAGCTGGACAAGCAGAAGGTAAAAAAACAGTTAATTATATTTGTCTTTTTAGGAGTGATTTACAGGCCATTATTTTACCTGAAAACACGAAGATCCTCACACATTTTATTTTATTTGACAGGTTCATGTGGTTAGAAAATTATGCAGGGAGTGTGGGTTGGATTCCTCTGGATTGCGAAATGACCTCCTCCTGAGACTGTCCAATGAATTGAAGTCAAGGCACACGTATGACAAGGTCTTTCAAAAGATTTGGGCTGCGTCAGGTAAGCAAAATTTCACAGTGTACTGTATGTGTAAGATACTATTATTGTTAAGGTTTTTCACCAGGTGGAATAACTTCAAATGGTGTTACTCTTTGAATATCTGATACTGTAAGTGATTTCACATACACACATCAGTGAGGATGAAAAACTTTTTAGTTGGATAAACGAAGGTTGTCTTTTTACAATCTGTTCATTTCTGCCTCTTTCCATTTCAGGCGGTTGGGCTGTGATTATGTGCCCGTGTGGCATTGAATACAGTATAAAGTGCAACATTAGAGCTGAAAGCCCACGTGACTTAACAGACACGCTCCCTTCTTGGAAATACATGCCAAATATTGTAATATATAACTTCGCACGTGGACTAGCAACACACATGAATCTGAGAGAACCAGAAAGGTTGCCCTTCAAACCATTTGAAGGATGATTAAAGGCCCCAACTCCAGAAAATAATACACAAGCCAAAGATAGGAAACTAAAGGTGTCACTTCCTTGGTTGAATTGCAAGAACGTGTTCCCAGCCTGTGATGGCCATCCCATAACTGGTTCAGCAGAGCATTATGCTCTGTATGATCGTTTCCATGAAGATAACACAAAGGATGTCCGTGATGCCTTGCGGAAGCTTGGCCTGGTCCCGCAACTTGCTGGAATAGTCAATAGCCAAGTAGCAGAACAGCTGTTTGCAAAAATGAAAAAAAAAACCAACAACAACTACTTCTTAAACATGGCTTTACCATCATCTTATCTGTTTCTCATGAGGAATATCATTCACCATTACAATTATAAAAAGGCTACCAAGATAGATATGAATATCCACAGCCAGGCAGTGTTGGGTAACTTTTTAAAATTTGATATGCAAATCTATCACAAATACAGCATATTATTATTCACTCTTTTGTATAGTTGAAATATTTATTTATATTTTTAGAAATTACAGTATTCATTAAGACATCTTCCACTGCTCAACCTGGTACATTGGACATTCTTAGACTTGCACTAACACATATGACTATTAATGAATTAATATATTGTGATTTTCTACTTTTGATTCAGCAGAAGCAGTGCCCCTGACAGCGGCCCTCGGCAAGCCCCCGACAGCGGCTATTGACTACTGTTTGACATTTAAGCCCTTTGCAAAAGAATGGAATCCTATCCAGGACAAACTGGTAAGTTAATGAGTACAAATAGTAATTTTTTTTTCATGTCACACACTTATAATAATAATAATAATAATATCTGTTATTTGAATATTAATTATGTTATGTATTGTTGGTTGACTGCAGCAGAAATTATTGTGAAAGAAGGGCCCTTGTGTATCACACGTGAAGAATTCTGGAGCCTGGGGTTGCTAAGAGACATGGATTCTCATGTGAGTACTGGGAAGTTAATAAACACAAGGAAGGCAAACAGCATTTTTATTTGCTTTTATGCTTGTTCACTGATGAGTTTTGATTGTTTCTTGCAGATTGGGAATGCCTGCTTTAAATTGATTCATGAAGCAGCTCAGCAACATGTATGTAACTTTTATCTGAGACTAAAGCTTAAATTTGTGCTGTTAATTTATTGTTATTTTATTGTCTACTTTCAAAGTTGCTGTTTTTTTTCCTCATAGGGCAAAGACATTTATATAGAGAACATGTTCGTTGTTCCAACATGGAAGGATACACAAAGCAACATCACTGCCAACTTTCCAGTGAGTGAATTTAAAATAAGTATGGTGTCAAATGTAGTACTGCATAATGACAACATTCTTCATTAATGTTAGGAGGATGTCGACATGAAAGACTTCTTAGTCTTTCCAGGTAGGATCGACGCAAACGGGCCAGGACACTTGGTTCTCTGTGTAAGGGAATGTTACTGTTACTAGATACTAAAAAGTTCATGTAGTGGTAATTAACTTGGTTTGTTCCTGTGTATTCCAACAAAGTGAACTGCAGCTCTACTCTTTGTCCTAATGACTTTTAAACCCATGTGTATGTCTTTAACCATTACCTATTTATAGATCATGAAGCCACTCCTGAGAGAGATCCTCTTTTTAGACTCACAGTACACACTGCATGAGTCTAGGTTTGGTGATGCTGAGTACAGAGCCATTTTTAGGTCCACATTTGAGGCATACTGTTTTTCATGTTAATTTAACAATTTACATTTCGGCTACATTCCTATAGCCTGTACTAATATGTTTTGGCTACGTTCCCATAGCCTAATGTCTCAGTGGTTGTAACATCTATCTGTTTCAAATTATTTGTATTTTTTATTGTATAGAGATCTTGCTCAGAAAATTGATCAAGGGAGCTGGACTGAGAAGACTGGGCATGATATTGTGGTGAATGATATATTGCATAATTAGATATTCCAATGAAATATGATTGCCTGTAATCTGCATTTCATATACAAGACATGTGATGGAGAAGACAGCAGCTTTGATCTATCAGTCATGTTTCATGTGTACTAATCTTACCTTATTTTTTTTGTTGATTATAGGGCTTGCCACGCCAGATTTGTGGAAATGACTGTGGGATTTTTATGGTTATGGTAAAGTGTCCTTTTGTGTGTGTGTGTGTGTGTGTGTGTGGAAACCATTTGCATGTTTCTGTCAACATAGTAAATAAAATGTTTTCCTTCTTCTCTGTTTCAGTATACACTTTCCATTGTGACAAGCACAGGGTTTCAATTCCAGGAGGTGAGTTGATTCAAAAATGTTTATAAGGATGAAATTGATTCTTTAAATGTTTCTTATATACATAGTTGTTTATCTTGTAGGAAATAGATACATTAAAGACTAAAGACTCTCCTTATCATGTCACATTTCTTTCAGATGGACATGCCTTTGATTCGGAAGTAGTGGTGTCTTCTTCTAATGGAGCGTTCTAAAACTGATGGGTATGGCAGCCCTAAACTATAAATAATATGTGTATGTTCACCTGTTGACTATATTAACTTAAAGTTATAAGTAGACACCAATAATTTTTTTATGCAATACTTTAGATTAATCTTGTTGTTAATGTTTGAAAGGTATGGCCAGAGGTTTGCTTTCTGGACTGACGAGGCCAGGAGCTTGTTACAGGGAACCCTTCAGCCAATATTCAGAGTGCCAAGGAAGCGTGCCATCACTGAGAAAATCCCAGCCCACATGCAGGCTGTCTTTGACCGCACTGCAGAAGAAAAGAGACTGGTGGACTTCATTGTACAGTCACCGGGAGCTGAACAGCATTTGGTGGTACTTAGAAATATTCATCATTACAGACTCACAGTAAATAAATCAACCAGGGCTTTTGTTAAAAATATTGTCAATTATGCAGCCCATTTATTGGCAGTCACAGGCCAATTAAAATTTCTGTGTTTGATTGGTCGCCTACCTGCCTCTCTAAATACATACCTGCCTACCTGCACACAATCTGCCCATGCACTCATTGATCTTCAGCAGAGTACTCAGGCAGTGCATGTTCATTTGTTTAGTCCTAAATGTAGGGGATGGAATATTTTGGGTTGATTGCTTTAAAAACTACCTTAGTCTTGCTCTTGTTTCTGCATATTCTAGCTTTAAAGTCAGTTGTTCCTTCACTAACAACTATCACACAATACACTTAAAAATCCTATATAGCGCAAAATAATTGTAATAATAGTGGCAAAATAATTTGCCCCAGAACGTACTCAGCAGGAAGACTTCAAAGTGGTATCCTCCGAAGTCCTTTTTCCAGGTGCCTGTCTACATTGACAGTGAAGAACAACAGGACAACCTTTTTACTTTTCTGAAGTCAGTACTACATAAAACACCTACGAACTGAGCTTCACGGATGAAGTGCAGTTAATCTGTGGTGTTCTATTTCTAGAGGTATGCATAACAATATAATGTATTGTGCATGTTTCTGCCCTTTCAAACCCTACTGTATATTATACCTTATACTACTTATGCACAGACCTGTATATATTTCAATTAACAATTTTCTTTTGATAGGCCATCATATATGGCCTGGCTGGGCTTCAGATTTGGTCTCTGCAGGATGCTGAGCAGGCCTTCCTCTCTGGTCCTGATTATCATCACAGGTAAGAGTAAAACATGCAATTGTTTTTACACAATGTCCAATGTATCCTTTTTTAAAGAGTTAACAGTATTTCTGTTAACCCAACAGTGCTTATGTTCTTCATTTACTATTTCAGTGAAGTGGAAGAATATATAATATAATAAATATAATAAATAATATGTTATTTCTATTCAGATTTCTTGCATCTCTCTCTATTATTTTTTTTTCTCAGTTCAGATGGGCTTTTTTGACATGAATGTTTGAAGAACCTTTGTTCCCACAGCATCAAAATAATATTTTTTTCCAAATCTTTGAACAGTATGCAATAATAGTATTATGAACATTAATTGGTATGAAGATTGATAATTATTTTTGTATCGTATATGTGTGTGCGCTCTGTGGTCACTAAGGTCTTTTAAATATGAAATTTAAAATTAGAGAGTAGAACATGTTCAACTAAATGTTCCTTATTTCATTTCCTTCTCTCTCTTTCTCTCTCTTAGGAGTCAGTGAAGATGTCCATCAAGTTATTTCTATGTGGTTCACGTCATGAACAAATTTGTTTTTGTGTGTGTTCAAGTTCAACTTTTGTAGTATTTTATTTTATAAAATATACACAATCTTAAATCTATCCCCAGAGTCATCCTTGTGTCTTCCTTGTGTACTTGAAAATGTGATTGATCTAGTGACTGAAAAGACTATACCATGATTCCTTGTTTATTTTACTTGATGAGTTATTATATTATGCTACTTAGACCCAATAATTACTCCACATTCCTATGAATCAGGTTTAATTGCAAAAAAGAAAGTAGTATTTGGGTGTAATAAACCTTTAAAAACCTCTAAAACTCTTAAGTAGTTAAAACTGGGTGGAAATACTGCCTTTGTAGCACTTTTTTCAGTCCTCCAAAACTACCCTACAAGTGCGGTCCTGAAATTGCAGCCTCCAGTATTGCAGACTGATAATATTGTTTGGAACAGCAGTTATGCTAATTGTGTCTCAAGAACTACAACTGACTTCAGTCACAGCTTTAGATGAAATCAACTGAAGATAAGAGATATTAAATCTCTGAAGATCTCAGCAGAGGAGGATTAAACAACTCAACAAACAGCATCACCAGATTAATTTATTACTCACCAGATTGACTTTCTGTCAAACATCTACAGAAGTTCTTATTGAGAACTGAGAGGTTTAAATCTAACATTTGTTTCATTTGAAGTCACCATAGTGGTGATTGTTGTTTCAATTAGTTGGGGTCTTATCTCAAAACAACATAAATGCATGAACCAAATGGTTAGACAAGGCAAGTTTATTTATATGGCACATTTCGTACACAATGGTAATTCAAAGTGCTTTACATGAAAGTAAAATAATCATTAAAAAAATATTTTTAATAATAATAGAATTAAAGAAAATAATAGGAAAATTCAGCTGCATAATTTATTCATGCTGTGATGCATTCTGGGAGTTGTACTATGGTACCCAGCATGCATTGCAATATTACACTTTTTATTGTCATCATTGTAAAGGTTAATGTGTTGATTTATGATGACTGTGTTATTGAAGCCCCACTTTTTGTGCCATTTTTTTGTCTTTTAATGGTTCTGCAATTATACTGATCTTATGCTGCAGTTTTATCCAGCTAATGTATTATCAGCACAACACAATTGTTAGAGTCAAACAAAATTAGTGGATCGGGCTATTTCATTATGATTGTATAAAAAATGAATAGCTAACCATCATCATCTGATCTCATTTTGGCTTTATTTGCTACTGCAGATGTGTTTGAAAAACACACCATCATAACAGCCAGCAAAGACAAAACTAATTTCTAATCAGAGTTAGGAGACCGACTGATGGAAACACTAATCAACATTATGGTGACTTCAAATGAAACACGTTAAATTTAAACCCCTGTTAATAACTTCTGTAGACCTCTACCAGAAATACAGTCACTCTTGTTAGTAATACGTGAAGCTGGTAATGCTGTTTATTGAGTTGTTTAATCCTCATCTACTGAGATCTTCAGAGATTTAATGTATTTTATCTTGTGGGCCAGATCATCATTCCACATGTGCCAGATGCGGGCTGGGTCTGGGTCCAGCCCTAACGAAGATCTGAGATGACTGAAAACCTGAGAAAAGATGATGCCAGCCCTTCAGAGGACCTCAGATGATGCCAACCCTCAAACAACATACAAAACTACAAATTTTTGCTATAAGTTTAATCGCAACAAATAATCATTGCAGTTAAAAGTGTTCACCGTCTGTTTGATTACATGATGGTCGGGATGCTCTGATTTTCTTTCAGATTGTAACTGAACAGCTTAATTTCCTCATCTTCTTTTATTCTTCTTATTGTTATTTTGATTTCGGACAACAGTCTCTATTGGAAGGCAATAGATGTGCATTGGTATGTTCTTATAGTAGCTTGTCACCCAGGGCCTAAAGCAAGAAACACAGAGACAAGAAATCATCAGAAATCTTTTGGTTTAGGGTCTCATGGATAAAAGCATGTATGTGTGTCATGTAAATTGATGCACATAATGTCACGGCAACATGAATGTATCACAGAGACGGGTGTTAAGTGTTTTACTCAAAGACATAGTAGTGATGATTTATGATACTTTGGAGTAGCAAACATTTACACCACAGCACCCCAAACCACAGCAGACTATTCATTAGCTAAGCAGAGGTATTATAGTTTATATTTGACGTGAAAGCTTATAAAGATATTTTACAATTTTTGAGAGAATAGTTCAGGCACAGGTTAGTACTTCGCTGTACGCTGGTTGAGGCTGAGAAACAACAGACTTCTCCAGTGGATCCGATTCTCTTCTCGTCTTACTTGGTCCAGTTCCTGTTGTCTCTTCTCCTCTCTTTGAATGGTTTCCTTCAGGTCTTGTTCTATACGGGCCAGCTGTACAACACAGACTATTTAACATTGTCCAAACATCTTTTTATGGCATCAAGAGTTCAGAAACACCAATCATGCAAATTAAAATTTCTCAGCTAGTGCAAAATAAATTAGTATTGCCCATCTGTCATATGACTTTCTAGTAAAATTATACTTTATTTTCTTTATTAAACCAACATATAATGTTTTTCAAAAACTGATGAAAACATCTTACCTCTTCTAACAAACATCTTTGATCTTCTTTTTTTCTTTGCTGATCATTCAGTGAAACTGAAGCTGGTTCTTCTCTTTTCTGAACTAAATGAGAGCTCAGTGGTGGAAATAAACATGACCTGTACGAAAACAAAGATCTACAGTATCTACAGTATAGCACAAATCCAGAAATCATTCAAATTATTATTATTATATATATTTTTTGCTTCATATTATTATAGCTCTTTCTCTAGCACTTAATTTTTTTTAGATTAGATTTCTTTAACATGTAAAATGCTTTATAAATAAAATGTGTTATTATTATTATTATTATGTCATGACAAACTCAAGTAAAAAAAAAATGGGGGGGGGGGGTAATAAATATTAATAAATATTTGGGATTAAGCCTTAATACTGGAAACATTGTACAATACGAGAGACAAACAATGCACATGGTAACATGATTTTAGTGTACAATGTTTTTTTTTTTTTTTTTACTGAGCTATTCTGTTGCCATGACAACATAACAACTACACTCTAAAAAAAAAGGCTGGATTGTTTCAACCTATCTTTGGGTCAAATATGGAAATAACCCAGCTGTTGGTTCAAATTTTTACATTACATTTTTACGAAAAATTAACAGAAATGCTTTTATAAAATTCTAAGCTTCACATTTCAACTTTAAAATCCTCCACAAATGGTCCCCATTCATATTCAGTGTAAATCTTTCATGGTAACAACTTGAAACATTAAAGCCAAAACCAAAACGTCAACAGTCCTGAAAAACATGATCAAAGAAAAATGTATTTCAGTTCAAATAAATGCTCACCGCTTTTCATACCTCTGTTCTGTTCGTTCCATCTGCTCATCTGTCACAAAATCTGTTTCCATGCTCTTGTCTAAAATTCTCTAACAAACAAAGTGTAAATGAGATGTAGCATTGATTTAAATGCACATTGCCTCAAGTACGGGTATTATTGCTGCAATTATAAAATGCTTCGAAAAAGGAAAGCACGAGTGGATTTAGTCTGTAAACAATGTCAAACGTACTGAAGCCTGTCATGAGGGAAACTGACACCAGCGTAACTCCACCTGACTGCAGGTTATTTACCATGTTCTCCTCTCATGTGCGCATTCACAACACTTTACCTGTGGGATCTGGAGGATTGTAATGTTTGATCATCTCTGACTGACAGGTATCACATCAGTGTTTGCTTCATGAAATAACATCAGTAAAATCATTGTGGAATTATGTAATCTTTTTAGAAACCTGGACATTATATTTATTCTTGTGTAGAATACATGCATAAGCAGGTATAAAGCACTCAATTGAATGAAATGTACACAAATGGATTTATAAAACTGCGACATTTATCTGATCAGGAGTATCTGTAAAAGACCCTCACCTGATTTTGAGTGTCCATTCTGATCCTCTGTGACCTGCTTTGTCTTCTCACTCGCTCTGCAGCTTTATCTTCAGCATTGTTCTTCAATAATGCAACACTTCTATGGTTTCTCCTTCCTTCCATGACTTCAGGTTTCCTTTGGTGTGATCGTACTTTTCCCATCTGTCCTCACATCTAATTATATTCTTTTAGTGCTGCTGTCTTCATGCTTGAATAAGTCATAAGAACTAGCAAATTAATGTCCACACTGTGCAAAGCCTGAGTGTTATTTAACTTACTGATTTTGTTATGAAATCATGTTCATGGTTTTGTTAATGCATTTACAAATTTAAATGTACAATTTGTCTACATTTTTTAAAAACATAAAGTGAGCTTTATTATGATTGGGAGAAGTGTTAATTTCAAACACTTCAATTTAAGCATATAGAAATGAATTACACATGCATTTGAAAAATAAGTGTGTTTAACTGTGGTGAATGTGCATTTATCGTGTAGTTCAGATGGCAGATGACAGGCACATCCACATATTAATATGATTATTGTTGGTAGTACAACAATAAACTGTTTGTTATACAATGGAACTTGTTTACGTATGTAAATGTGGCCATGCTGAAGGGAAATGTTTAAAGACTTGATTAGGACTCTGTAATTATATCCTGGCTGCGAGAACAGGACAAACCAATCTTGTGTCCTCTGTAGAGATGGGGGAAGGTGCTAGAACCTTTTTTTTTTCTTTCAAAAAGTCTAGATGACTTACATCATGATTAAGCAAGTGTAGTTCTTTCACAGGAAGTTCACCTTAGGGCATGGCTTGTTCTAACAGTAATTTTCCATGTTATGCTGATGGTTCCTGGGGATTATGGCACACAATTAGCCTATACTTCATTTACTGTTTTGTTATTGTGAATTAACAATAATAATTTTATGTTTCATTGCCAGTGTGGTTGGTAGAAGTGAGTCTTCTGAACCAACTGAACCATTTGCTTCACTAAATTTATTGCATGCTAAATGATTCACTGTTCACTAAGCACTCGAAACTCAGCATGCCGAGGACATCTGCTAGTTAATTGTTCTACACAACACAAAATTGTTTTTATTAAAGAGTAATCTACAAAGTGCAATCTATCAGTAAATATCATTGAAGATAAATAATCCTGACTGTCTATGAGGTGTTATTGGACCAAAAAATTTTGTTCGCATTACTGACAAACTATTTTCTTGTTTAACACTGTAAAGCTGCTTTGACACAATCTGTATTGTATAAAGTGCTACAGAAATAAATGTTTAAGTATCATTGCGTGATTTACAACCACAACTATTGTCTGGTGCTTGGTGCCATTGTATATGATGTTAATGTTACAAAGGTGGAGATATGAAAGCCTTGCATTCTCACAGCTTCTTGAGTGCTGGGTTTGTACTGGTGAGTATGAAAATAATGTTACATTACATATTTATAAATTAGATATATTTATATTACATAATAGTTACATATTCCTCAAGCAGAACTTTCATTTTGGGTACTTCATTCTTGATTACTAATGGAACTGAAGTAGATACCAATGTGTTATCCTCCTAAACAACCAACTTCTTTCTAAAGAAAAAGTACTGTAGTAAAACACATCAACAAATCAAAGGGGAAAAAAAAAATCTGTTTGTGTTTTGAGCAACCACCATCATTACAATCGGGTGTGCCTCACACGTCCTGAAAAGTGAAGCTGCGGGCTCTTTGATGGCCGTATGGTGGCTGGCTGCAGTACAGGTCATAAACCCCGCCCTCTCCATGTAAATGAATGGGACTTGAGTGCAAATAAAAAAGTTGTTTTAAATTCCGGTATATTTTTGTGAATTATTGTTTTTTTAGTTTAAAGTAGTTGTTATCACTCTGAAGTATGTTAAATTTTTCTTTTTTGTGATAAGTTTGATTTTAGCTAGTCATTTGATACTATAAAAACTGGGCGTGTCGTTATGGTTGATTGGGTCTGCAGGAGTTTGATACCACGGCTCCACCTCATGACACTAGTGTGCAAAATCCAGCTCCAAACAAATCTCTACTGCGCAGACTCTGGCTCCAACCGAATCTCTACTAAACAGGCTCTAGCTACAAACAAATCTCTACAGTGCAGACTCTGGCTCCAAACGCAGATTCTAGCTCCAAACGAATCTCTACTGCGCAGACTCTGGCTCCAAACAAATTTCTACTGCACAGACTCTAGCTCCAAACGAATCTCTACTGCACAGACTCTAGCTCCAAACGAATCTCTACTGCGCACACTCTGGCCCCAAATGATGTCACTTACTCAAGATGGCAGTGGCCATACTGAGATGCTTTGGCTTCACTTTTATATATTGTCAATTCTTCCACATGTACAGTACATACATACAGAGAATCGAAATTGCGTTACTCTCAGAGACCCGGTGCACACAGATAACACTAACAGTAGAGCCTAAAAAATCTAGATCAAATATAAAATATAAGATACAACTATACAATAAGGGAATGTAAAAAAGACATAATAAAAAATAAAAATAGAGTTAAATAAAGCAGCGCAAGGCAAACCAGTGAACAAACAGTGCAGATAAAAAGATTTTTAGTGCAAAAAAAGCTTATTCAGTCTGATTAAAGTGACAAAAGGGCTCAAGAGCAGTTCTTTTATTTAAACTGACTGATGAGGTGGTAGAATGACGTCAGTTCCATGGTGAATGAGGTAGTGAGCAGACCAATGCTGCACAAAGTGACTGGTGCATGTCATCGTGTGTTAGTGGAAGGACCTGGGGATGTGGGATCTGGGGGGGGGTTCATAGTTCAGTGGTGCCTGGGGCAGAAGAGGGACGGGGGGGCAAGTTCGGGAGCTTCCTGACAACCTGATGGATGAAGCTTCCCTTAAGTCTGCTGGTCCTGGCCTGGAGACTCCGCAGTCTTCTCCCTGATGGCAGCAGACTGAAGAAGCTGTGTGTTGGGTGGGTGGGATCACCTGCAATGCAGAGGGCTTTGTGAGTGAGACGGGTTCCGTAAATGTCCTGGAGGGAGGGGAAAGAGAGACCAATGATCTTCTCAGCTGCTCTCACTATGCGTTGCAGAGTCTTCCGGCAGGACGCGTTGCAGGCGCCATACCACACAGTGATGAAGCTCGTCAGAATGCTCTCGATGGTGCCTCTGTAGAAGGTGCACATGATGGGGGCTGGGGCTCTGGCTCTCCTCAGTTTGCGGAGGAATTAGAGATGCTGTTGTGATTTCTTGGCCAGTGCTGCGGTGTTGTCGGTCCAGGAGAGGTCCTCTGTGATGTGCACACCCAGGAACTTGGTGCTGCACACTCTCTCCACAGTCGCATCGCAGATGGTCAGAGGAACATGCTGAGTGTGCGCTCTCCTGAAGTCAACAACAATCTCCTTCGTCTTCTCCACATTCAGAGAGAGACTGTTGTCACTGCACCATCCGGCCAGGTGGCTCACCTCGCTCCTGTAGTTTGTCTCATCCTTGTTGCTAATGAGACCCACCACAGTCGTGTCATCCGCAAACTTAATGAAGAGGTTGGAGTTGTGTGACGGTGTGCAGTTGTGGGTCAGCAGAGTTAAGAGTAGGGGGCTCACCACACATCCTTGGGGGGCCCCAGTGTTCAATGTGATGGTGCTGGATGTGTTGCTGCCGACCCGTACTGCCTGAGGTCTTCCAGCCAGAAAGTCTAACAGCTAGTTGCACAGCGAAGTGTTGAGCCCCTGCCCCAGGTAGATTTGATGTGGTGCATGACTAGCAGTTCAAAGCACTTCATGATTATGGGAGTAAGTGCAACAGTGCATCTCCATCCTGCTTCATTGAAGCAGGATGGAGATGGCTTCTTCAGGACTGGAATGATGGTGGTGGTTTTGAAACATGTGGGAACAACAGCCTGACTAAGTGAGATGTTGAAAATGTCTGTGAAGACATCAGTGAGTTCTGCTGCACAGTCTCTCAGTACATGTCCCGGAGCTTTACGTGCATTGATCCTGCTGAAGGATCTCCTCACGGTGTCCGGGGTCAGCATCATCACCTGGTCACTGGGAGGAGGTGGAGTCTTCTGTGCAGTGGTGCTGTTTTGTGCCTCAAAGCGAGCGAAGAAGGGGTTTAGCTCGTTCAGTAGAGAGATGTTGCTGTCACAGGTCCATGGTGGGGGCTTGTAGTCCGTAATGGTCTGTATCCCCTGCCAAAGGCTCTGAGTGTCTCTGCTGTCACTGAAACGATGGGCTATCCTCCTGGAGTACTGTCTCTTAGCCTCTCTGATGCCACGGGATAGGTTGGAATTTTACAGGTTGTTACCCCTTTATTGACCAAACGTTGCATATTATTCCCCTACACGGAGGTACTGAATAGATACACTATAATTACAAAAAAGTTATGCTGTAAATTCTGTTTACTTACGCTGTTCATTGCGGATTGTACTCTAAAGTGTTACCTAATTTTTTCCCTGTGGAGACCACAGGTCGCAGCCTTGACAAGACAGCACTATGTCACCAAAGGTCAGTTCTTCCACCTTAATGGGTTAGTTCACCCAAAAATTTAAATTAGCTTGTCTTTTACACACCCTCGAGGCATCCTAGGTGTATATGACTTTCTTCTTTCAGACGAATCCAATCAGGGTTACATTAAAAAAATTCCTGGCTCTTCTAAGGGTGTACTCACACTAGGCGTTTTGAACCGTGCCTGAGCGCGTTTTACCCCTAAAGCCCGGTTTGTTTGACTAGTGTGAGTGCTCCGTGCTGCGCTTGGGCGGGGTTCATTTAGCCGGCCCTTGCCCGGTTGGAGGAGGTGGGCCAGGGCACGGTTTGGTTGGGCTCGGGCACGGTACGCATGCAGTGTGAGTGCTAACCACGCCGGAGTGCGTAATAGATACTATTTTGTGTGCGCTACTGTCATAGTAGCAAACATATTATATTACTACTACTACACTACACTACACTTTTCAATAAATTTAATACAATCAAGTATATTTAGGTTTATAATGGCTCTGGTTCTTACCTTATTGATGAACAGGAAATGTAGTTTGGGAGTAAAGCTGCAAATTATTTCATTAACCTCAGCTGTCTCCATACTAATTTTCTGCTACATACAAGTGAAAATCAATGCACGGCATAAATTATAAATTAATTATTATTGATTATTCAGCAGAATATTAGCGAATGTGGATTTCTCCGTTATCTCATACATGAGTGCTCCGGCCCGGAAAGTTTAGTGCAAGTGGGGGAGTGGGGAGGAGGAATAATCATACTTGGGCTCGCTTCAAGGTAACAGTGCCTAGTGTGAGCTCACCCTAAGTGTTAACATTGCAGTGGTTGGGTGTTTCTGTACAACAGTCCACAAGATATCAAATAAAGCACACACATCCATAATAAAACGTGCCTCACACGGCTCCAGGGGGTGAACAAAAGGCCTCCTGTAGCAAATCCATGCATTTTTGTGAGAAAAATAAACTTTTCAAACATAATAAACACTTCTTTCAATAAAGATATGTCCAACTGAAGTTCAAAGTTCGGAAGCCAGATGAGAGTAATTCTAAATTAAAATTTAGATAAACCCAAATAAGCTCAAAAAGAAAGCCACCAGATACATACACAAATAATTAAACCTCTTTACACTTTTTAGTCAAAAGATAAGATATTAATGCACAATAAAAATGAATGCACAGTAACCAGGTTTTAGTTGTGGTTCCAATTATATTTTCACAAATACAAAGAAAAACAACAAAAATGTTCTGCACACTTTTCACTTTGTAACACCAAAAGGAGGGGGAAAAAATAATTGAGCTCGCGAATATGATGGGGATCCACTCTGTTTCCTTTTTCAAATCAGCAGTTTCAAGAGTCAAATTTTCAATGAAAGTGGAAGTGACATGACATACAGCCAAGTTTGGTGACCCATACTCAGACTTCGTGTTCTGCATTTAACCCATCCAAAGTGCACACACAGCAGTGAACACACACACACACACACACACACACCGTGAACACACACCCGGAACAGTGGGCAGCCATTTATGCTGCGGCGCCTGGGGAGCAGTTGGGGGTTCGGTACCTTGCTCAAGCGCACCTCGGTCATGGGATTGCCAGCCCGAGACTTGAACCCACAACCTTAGTGTTAGGAGACAGACTCTTTAACCATTAGGCCATGACTTCCCCAAAAATGCAAAAGTATTTAAAAGAAAAACAATAAAGGGAAAAATGCAGACAAAATTAATTCAGTAACTTCTCACAGTCTTAAAAAATTTTATAAAATAAAGACAAAAGATGTATGTATGTATGTTTTGTTCTCATCACAGAGACCTGAACTCAAAAGTACAGTGTTTTTGCCACCTAGTGGACATAATGGACAATGAGCTGAGAATTGAATTATATGATAATATTTGTCATGTAGATGTTTTCATATACAAACTAACCCACAGTACATTATATAAAGGACAGTCAATATGGAGCAAGTCAAGTCAATCAAGTGCTTAATGGGCATAACTTAACTGGCATTTAATTAAAGATCTGATAAAAGATAGACAGCATGGATTTTGTTCTGGCGACAAAACATCTTATAGGAAATTAAAATCAATCATTGCCAAAAAAAATCAAAATAAATTCTTGAATGCAAAGAAACAATATAACCAGCATGAGGTGGAGAAACTGTGATGCTCCAAGCCTAAACAATGGTTTAAGTCTGTGAAGATTTAATGGGGATGGAAAGAGATAAGAGTGAAGAGGCGTCTCAGGATCAAAACATCGTGCAATATGAGGGTTGAATTTTTGGTTTTGGGAATTTTGTTTTTTTTTGGATTAAGTTGGGCACACTTCTCTTTTTTATTTGTGGTAGTTATATAACCACTTTGAATTCCTTGGCGGTGTTAATGAAATATGAGTATATGCTGATGGTATAGTGTGTATTTATATACATTGCATGTCCCAAAGGCAGGTCACAAATATAAAAACATCACCAAACATTTGCTCTGGTTGAAGAAGCCTTTATTTCATTATGATTTATAACAAAAACTCAAAAGACAATTGTGTGATTGAGTGTAAATCAATGTTAAGTATATTAAATCACAATATAATTTTAAAGTATGATTTTTAAATCATGTATTACAATTTCCAATAATTGTGCACCAGTTTGATTATTTCAGCCACAGCACTATTTGTACGCCAAGTACATTTTCTTGCCACTGTTGCCCGCATTCAGATTTTTGTCGATAAAGTTGACCCCAGCTTTCTGATAAGTGGTCCAGGCCGCAGGGTTGATCAGCAGAACCATGTTTTTGATCTGCGCTTCACATCCTTTGTTGGTGTACCATGCGTAGACCGGTTTTCCACTGGTTCCTTCATTGAGATTAACATCAAGCTTTTCGAAGCCTTCTTTCCCAGTCAGTGTTTCTTCATGGGAGTTGGTGGAGACATTAAGAGCAGTGAGAGTCCTGCTCATATCAGCTAGGCGGCGATACCAGAGAAAGACTTTTTTTCCACCTACAGCACCACGATTGGTGTCTTCATCCACACGAGTGAAGCCCTGCTCAAACATGTGTTTGTCAGAATTGAAGTCAACAGTTGCTATGATCTCACAGATGTAGCTCGGCTTCTCTCTCTTCACCCACAGGTAGATGTAGTTTCCGCCTGCATTACGGTTCAGATCACAGCCCAGTCTCTCCCAGCCATCGTGCAGGAAAGCAGGTTCTTCTTCGGCATCTTTGCTGACTTTTATGTCCACAATGGGAATGTCGGATTCGGTGCTGCCATAGAAGTACCACAGATAGATGGGATCTCCAGGAGTGCCAACATTCAGATTCTTGTCCACCAGCTCATATGCAGCATCATCCAGACCAGATTTCATGGCGTTATTGAATGAAAACTGAATCCTTGTCACAGCATTCATGCCACACTCTTTCTTGTACCAAAGAAAGACCCGGTTTTTACCAGTACCTGCATTGAGGTCAGTATTGATGAACTGATAACCATTAGCTCTAAGTATTTGCTCCTCATCCTCAGTCGTGGAGACATTGAGCTTTGTTATATGATCTCCGTTTGACATTTTTTATTTTTTCACTGAGGAAGCAAGTTAACGTTCTGCAAAAAGAAAAGGAACTTTATTTATTTATCGCTTTATTACACAACAAGTAAACTACATCAGTTTGGTATTAACCGTCATTTCTGACATGCATAGTATTTAAGACCGTTGTTAATAAAACATTTTTGTACTAATGTTTCAAGCACTTCAGTACTATCAATGCATTCACAAGTATTTACTCTTACATATATATTTGGATACGTTTGTTTTGAAGTATTTGAAGATAGGAAATCAATAAATGTTAAATATTTGTAGTAATTAAAAGTATATAGTGCCTCATACAAAATAAAGTCATTATTCAGCTCAGTTCAGTGTTGATTCAACTCAGTTCAATAATAGTGTCAATGTTGCAAAGTTCATCAATTATGAACCAAATTAAATTCAGCTATAAAGAAGCTCGACAGAAGGCAATAGTGACATTATTCTGCTCAGTTCAATGCTAATTCACTTGAGAACTAAACATTACTACCTTACCCGGAAATGCAGGAATGTCTTGCGTGTTGTAGAAGACACAGCTCTTGACTGATGATAGCAGGACAGATCTTATATATCATATTGCCTGCTCCTCACCCGCCCATTTCTCTTATTTCATCATTAACCAAATTATTTCTCAACCCAGCTGACACATGATCAACCTTCAGCATTGAAATATGGTCAGTTGTGGTTTTGATGATGAATTAAAAATGTTTGTAAAAAGGTTAACAAAATAGCCTACTTATACATTTTTACAATTCATGTTTAAAAGTAAGAAACAAAGTCACAATATGAAGGCTAAATCGATTTGCAAAATTCAACAGTGATTCAAACTTGATTGAACATTTGCACGTGATTCTGTGGAATGACTTACATAAATTAGAACTTTACTTTTTTACTTCTAAAAATAAGTTAACTGATGATTTTTAAAGAAAACACTTTTTTAAAGATAAGAGCTGGCTGAAAAATCACCAAAAACTGCTACTTTCCCCATGTTTGATTGATGTTTACCAAATTTTTTCTGTTATGCTCTTTATTTGTCCATGCTTCATGCTGACTACAGAATTAAGAGCTATATTACTGTACATCAAAACGCTTTTATCGACAATTACATGACATTTATGCAAAGAGTCAGTATTTGCAGTGTTGGCCCTTCTTTTTCAGGACCTCTGCAATTCGACTGGGCATGCTCTCAATCAACTTCTGGGCCAAATCCTGACTGATAGCAACCCATTCTTTCATAATAACTTCTTGGAGTTTGTCAGAATTAGTGGGTTTTTGTTTGTCCACCCGCCTCTTGAGGATTGACCACAAGTTCTCAATGGGATTAAGATCTGGGGAGTTTCCAGGCCATGGACCCAAAATTTCAACATTCTGGTCCCCGAGCCACTTAGTAATCACTTTTGCCTTATGGCACGGTGCTCCATCGTGCTGGAAAATGCATTGTTCTTCACCAAACTGTTGTTGGGTTGTTGGAGGAGGGGGGGGGGGGGGGGTTGTTGGAAGAAGTTGCTGTTGGAGGGTGTTTTGGTACCATTCTTTATTCATGGCTGTGTTTTTGGGCAGAATTGTGAGTGAGCCCACTCCCTTGGATGAGAAGCAACTCCACACATGAATGGTGTCAGGATGCTTTACTGTTGGCATGACACAGGACTGATGGTAGCGCTCACCTTTTCTTCTCCGGACAAGCCTTTTTTCCAGATGCCCCAAACAATCGGAAAGGGGCTTCATCGGAGAATATGACTTTGCCCCAGTCCTCAGCAGTCCATTCACTATGCTTTCTGCAGAAGATCAATCTGTCCCTGATGTTTTTTTTTGGAGAGAAGTGGCTTCTTTGCTGCCCTTCTTGGCACCAGGCCATCTTCCAAAAGTCTTCACCTCACTGTGCGTGCAGATGCGCTCACACCTGCCTGCTGCCATTCCTGAGCAAGCTCTGCACTGGTGGCACTCCGATCCCGCAGCTGAATCCTCTTTAGGAGACGATCCTGGCGCTTGCTGGACTTTCTTGGACGCCCTGAAGCCTTCTTTACAAGAATTGAACCTCTTTCCTTGAAGTTCTTGATGAACCTATAAATTGTTGATTTAGGTGCAATCTTAGTAGCCACAATATCCTTGCCTGTGAAGCCATTTTTATGCACCGCAATGATGGCTGCACGCGTTTCTTTGCAGGTCACCATGGTTAACAGTGGAAGAACAATGATGTCAAGCATCACCCTCCTTTTAACATGTCAAGTCTGCCATTCTAACCCAATCAGCCTGACATAATGATCTCCAGCCTTGTGCTCGTCAACATTCTGACCTGAGTTAACAAGATGATTACTGAAATGATCTCAGCAGGTCCTTTAATGACAGCAATGAAATGCAGTGGAAAGGTTTTTTTGGGATTAAGTTAATTTTCATGGCAAAGAAGGACTATGCAATTCATCTGATCACTCTTCATAACATTCTGGAGTATATGCAAATTGCTATTATAAAAACTTAAGCAGCAACTTTTCCAATTTCCAATATTTATGTAATTCTCAAAACTTTTGGCCACGACTGTACATCTTACTCACTGCAGCAGTATATCTCAATGACATTGACAGTTTATTGTCTAGACTATAACTGTGCAATTAATTGTTAAAACATTTTAGTATTAGCTTGACCTTGTCTGGCATTGTCTTGATTAGGATAGTTTGATTAAGTGTTAACTGATAACTAAAACATTAACCTATTAGAGTTATTTCTAAAACTCTTGTTGTTTTATATTAAACATCTATTAAATTCTTACTGTATATATTCACTCTTAAAAATAAAGGTGCTTCACGATGCCATAGAAGAACCTTTTTTGTCTAAATGGTTCCATTGAGAACCTTTAACATCTGAAGAACCTTTCTGTCGTACAAAAGCTTCTTTGTGGCGAAAGAAGGATGTTCAAATTATAAAAAGGTAAGAAAGCGATGGTTCTGTAAAGAACCTTTGACTGAATGGTTCATTGTGGAACCAAAAAATTGTTCTTCTTTGGCATCGCTGTGAAAAACCTTATATTTAAACCTTAAATTTATAATAGTGGACGATGGGCACCTCATACAACTCTTATAATTACTGATAATTCAGTCATATAATGAACTGATTATACAGCTGATCCCAAGAAACCATTGGATGAACACATGACAAATATGGAATTTCCCTTAAGCATAAAGTAACCTGGGAAAAGAAAGTAAAAGCAAGCCATTAGGCAACATCATCACGGACTTGTCATCTGCTCCACCACATACCACCGAGCTCAGCAGGTTTCAGATGCTCATTATCAATATCAGGAAGATTTCACTTCTCACATTCAAAAAACAAAACAAATTTTTTTTTTTTTTTGCCTCGTGTTCAGTTTCATTTATTAAACGAATAGGGCAAAACAACACTGAAAAAAAAAAGCCTTTTAAATTTACTTAATTTTAATGTGTACATTGGCACCATATGCTCAGAATGTGGTTAACTGACATAATTGCCCTCTTTTTCTCAATTGATTATTGCTTGCCAAACCAAAATATTTAATTCACGCTAGGCTACTTCAAATAATCGTGTTGATTAAAGATATTATTTGTCATTACCCTAACACAAATGTATTGTGTTACTGTGCATAAGCGTCAAACTATATGCTAGAAAACTGTAAATATGAAAATGAAAAGCACATTTGTCTTTTGGGGAATGTGAACATCTCCAGTGCTCGTTTAGACCGGATGTGCTTTCAGTCAGAGATCCAGCTCGGTCAGTCCGAGCTTGTGTCGTCTCTCCCCGGGGCAGCTGCTGGCCGTGGGCTGGACTCTGGGGGCAGGTTGCGTGGGTGGAGGAGAGAGAACATGTACTGATCCAAAAGCTTCTTGTTGAGCAGCCTGGAGAATAACATGAAAAATCACAAACTAGTCTTTCACTGGTTCTGATACTTTTTTGCTCTGGCCGGTTTAAATCAGTTCATAAAAATCCTCTGTATTGAAACTTTAGTTCATCAAGTTATCAGAAACTAACAACAATGGACAAGCTGACAATACCTTTTATACAGCTTTAGTTAGCTTTGAGCTCATCTTTCTAAAAGCCGACAAAATAAACTTTCAGCAGATACACTACTGTTCAAAAATGAATAAATTAATGCTTTCATTCAGTAAGGATGCATTTCAATTGATTAAAAGTGATGGTATAAAGACATTTATAATGTTTCATAAATGTTTCTTAAGCAGCAAATCAGCATATTAGAACGATTTCTTAAAAAATTAACTGTAGACACTGAAGACTGGAGTAATGATGCTGAAAATACAGCTTTGATCACAGAAATAAATTCTATTTTTAAATATATCCACAAAGAAAACGGCTATTTTAAATTGTAACTTCACAGTATTACTGTATTATTGATCAAATACTATTTATACTAATACTATGACTTAATTCTACTGTCCACAAACTTTTGAATGGTAGTGTATGCAATGTACAGTTAGGTTTTCTCATAGATATGTCCCACCAAACTTCATGTTTCTAAAGGAAATATGTCCGGTGGACACGCTTGGATAAATTTCCTTGTTAGTGAAACAATCTGAAAACTACTGCTACACTACTGTATAACGTAGTTAAAATGATTAATATTGCTACTTTTAGTCACTCTTGAGCAATCCACTCACCATCGGTTGAAAGATTTGACATTTGACCTCAACAGGAACCTTCATCTCCATCCCGTCATCAGCATTGATGTGTGAACCAGTGCAAAAGCCCTTTTGCTTTAGCCAACAGAAAGAAAGGTTACTCCACTTACAGACATTTGAGCGGCAAAGTTGAAAGTGTGTTTTTTATTTCATTTTGATCTGAAGGAGTTCTTACTGCTGACTCGGAGTCCTTCAGCTTGCACTGCGTGAGCTCGACATCAGCGGTGCTTTTCTTGCACTCAGTCTCTTGAATGGTGAACTCCACAAAATAAGACGGACCCACAACCCACTGCAACACACAACACACATCTCCAGTCATGCATGCAGAAGCGGACCAATCAATCGATCGATCGATTGATTAACTGACGCTGACATACCTGCATGCTGGCTGCTGTTATATTCAGAAGAGCAAAGAGATGTGGAGAAGTGCTGTCTTTGTTATATTTCTGCAGGGCCAGCCTTGTGGTCTCAGATATAACTGGATCGTCTAAGCGTTCTGCAGTTGGACAGTCGGGGCACGTGTTTACTATAGCTTGAGCTGCCACTGTGAAACACGAGGAAAAGTCAGCATTTCACAAAGTATTATACACCTACGGACAACGATGAGAGCATTATACTGAATAAAGCCATGAATCTACAATCCAAGTTACTTTCAGTGTGAATTAGTCACCAAAATAACATATAAGATGTTACTAAACTATTGGTGCTACTGTGGTACTGCACAGAACATTGCATTAAAGTAAGAGAAGTTAATGCAGTCACTGCACACCTTGTTGAAGAGTGCAGTTGTAGCTCTCAACTTTGATGGAGCTCTGAAGGGAAACCGATGCATCACACGTCCCGAACACCTAACAGAGTTTAGATAACAGTGAACTCTTCAGTCAAACAGAAGATTATTATAGTGCATACAAGTATTTGACTATAAGAAGTGTATGAAGTTCTGATGATCTTATCTACAGAGTAAAGCACATACCGGAAGACTGCCGATCCCCTTAACAGCACAGGATTTCCAGTTTCTCCGGCTGATCACATGACATTCTGTTTCCAGGACATCTATGGTCAGGTGCAAATGCTTCACGCCTTCTGCCTTTGATAGAAGCACACGTGACATTAATCAAACTACCATGGGATAATATCTCAAAGTCCCAAGCTTTATAATGTTACAGTATCTTCGGTGCATGTCTTTTCAGATTTCATTTCCAAAAAAACATTTGGTGAAAAATACAAAATCACACATTTACATATTTTAAAAATATCTGATATTTGAATTTTTGATTTTTAACATTGCAACGTGAATTCAAATTGCATGTTTTTTTTTTTTTTGATTTCAGTTACAAAAACCAATATATTTGGTGAAAAATATAAATGTGTACACTTATTCACATTTAAAATGATCTGATAATATTTTTTTTTTGATCATGTAAATGTAAAATCAGTATGCATACCAGATTTCAGTTTTATAAATCAATATATTTGGTTCAATATATATGACATTTTGAAAAGTTATAAAAACAATACTGAAATACTCTATATTCAGGAAACATTTATTTTGTTGTTTGAAAAAAAAAAAAGTAAATAATTAGTAAATAATTCAACATAATTAAATGATAATTAAGTAGTTTAAAAATTTATATATAGAAGACACAAAATGTAGATGTTATCATTTTTTAAATTGATTTTTAGCATTTTAACTCTACTTAAAGGGATAGTACACCCAAAAATGATTTGCTCATCCTTATGTTGTTCCAAATCTGTATGCGTTTCTTTCTTCTGCTGAACAGATATTCGTCAAAATATTATCTTTTGTGTTCAGGAAAAGGAAGACACTCATATAGGTTTGAAACAACTAGAGAGAGAGTAAATGATCACAGAATTTTAATTTTGGGGTTAATTAACCCACTGTTTTTTCCTTGTCACTTTGGGCATCTTTATTCACCACTGCTGTTTTTACTCAAATGCATCTATATTAGTATCAACACTCACATTTATGTCCTGTTTGACGTCATAAAGTCGGTTGAGTGAGAGGACATAGCCCTCCTGTCTGTCTGCGTTGATCTGCTCCAGTGTCTCCTCGGCGGCCTTCACCACAGCGGCGTCTTGGCATTCAGCGGTCACGAGGGAGGTGCTGCCGTGCTGCCACAACACACACACCAGCAACACCAAGAGCAAAGACTGCGTCCTCATCTCTGTGTTTCTGGGACACTTCTGCTAGAGAGCCGAACTGAAAGAGATGGCTGGTGAAAAATACAGTTCAGCTCTTACACGAACACTGAACTTTCACCTGCAGCTGTCAGCAAACACAGTCTTTATTTGCTCTCTACGCTTGTAAACAGTGATGCAATACACGGTCAAAACTACAGAACCGAAGACTTGAAGCTGCTGCTATTAACATGAGTCTTATTATACATTAGCATGCACTGACCAAAACAAAAAAATAAATAAACAATTCAATAAAAATATAGAGAAATGTGACTCTGCATTGGTAATTCACCAACAGATAAATACATTGCAATGTATAATGATACAGGAAATAATAAACTTGAACATGTTATTCTATAAAATATATTATTAACATGAATACATTCGAATGCAATAAATATTACAGGGGTCATTCCTGGGATTTGGTAGTATCTCAGTCCCCCAGAGTTTTTTAAAGTGGTGGTTCACCAAAATTAATTGTTAGAAGCTTTTCACAAAACTTTGGGATGCCCATTATAATGGATAAAAATAATTATTGCATTTTAATATTTTTTTGTGCATAAAATAATGTATTATATCTGTCTTAAACCAAGCATTTTTTCATGTCCCTGAGGCACATCTCTGAGTTTGTACTTAGAAAATTATTAACAAAATGTGCAGTGTTTGTGATTTTTGGCAACAATGTAGCCTGCGCTTTAATTTGTGTTCCTTTCTTGTAAAGAATATTTTCCTAAAAAAAAAAAAAAAAATTGAAAATAATGATACATTTTACATTTGTTATCATTAAACTGTTATTAGGGACATGTTTGTTTTATAACAATTTCTGTGTAAAATCCTCTTTAAACCAATCCCATTTTGTCCGTTACGTGGTTGAGAAAAAAAGTGTCTAAAGCTGAAAAAAACTGAAAATAATAAAAGGTCTTTAATGCCTGAGGAGGGAAAATATGATTTTTTTGGAGGTTTGATATGTGCCTAATGATGTGGCATATTTAGGGAAAAAAGTAGTTGAAAAACATGTACATTCCAAGTTGAAATGTTACCGAATCCCAGGAATGACCCACAAAAGAAGCTTCTAATAGGCTACTATTGAATTCAAATCGCACGAGCGACGACAGTAAACACTCGAATACACGTTTACATCGTTATAATTTAAACATGATCTTACAGCTTCAAATCTACAGCTGGAAGTATATCCAAGTTTACAAACAGTGTACTCCCGTACAGCGTCCCGTGTAAACCTTCTTCTTCCGTGGATTTTGTTGGCAGTTTGCACACGAAGTGCATTACCGCCTTCTACTGGCCTGAGGTGTGATCTCATTGGGATGTCAAGTTTTTTTATAAGCTACTGTGTGTTAATTTAATAACTAAATAGATAAATAAATTCCTAAATCCTGTTTACAACCTGAGTTTCTTTCAGAAAGGTCATGCCAGCCTTGATTATAGAATGTGTGCCAGGCAGACTCATAGGTTTTTAAAACTTAATCCATTATTAAATGCTCTCTTTAGTAGAGTATTTTCTACAGTACATATCAAGTACATGTTCTACAGTCTCCACTTCTTCACAGTGTATATATAATCCTGTCTGGTGTTTTCTTAAGCAACTAGTTAAATTTGTGTGCTCTATTCTCAACCTTGTTAAAGCAGTTTTCTCCTCCCGCCTCATGTTAGAATAGAAAAGGGTCCTGTCCAAACTGTTGCTATAGAATTAGAAGCACACTATTCCCTATTCCCTAGAATATCATTATATGCGTAAAAATTACGATTTGCACTCATTGACTGAAGCAGTCAAAATCTGTTCATTAGAAGGAGGTGTCTCAATACTTTTGTCAATATATAGTGTATATCTACAAGTAATAGTTATTTTTGCCTTGGCAGACACAAAATACAGACTATCTTTATGCCTAATTTAGCTTACAAAGACTAGCATTAATATCCCTCATTCCAGTTTAAAATCCATCAAATGTTTCTCGATGTCCAGATAAACTCCTGCTCTCATTATGGGATGTTGTATTCGTGGGTGAGCATCCTGACGCCTATCCAGTTCAACATCACCTATGACCATAAATTTTTTATGTTCCCAGAACCAACACTGAATATTTGGAGAACGTTCTTATAACAAAATTATGTTAGCTGGGTAGTTTAATCTCAGCTCAGGAGATAATTCCTTAAAAGGACAGTTCACCCAAAAAACGACAAATCAGTCTTCATTTACTCAGCCTGATGTCATTGGCCATGTCTTTCTCATGTGGAGCACAATAGAAGAAATTTTGTTGAACAACACCATCTTCTTCTCAGCACTCAAAGGTACACTATAAACCTGAACGAACTTATAAAGAATAAGAACACCGCAATTAAAGTCTGTTAAAACGTTGATGCAACTTATAACAATTACATTTTCTGAACGAGGAATTTAGTTTTATTTTTGTGTAGCTCAACAGTTTTGAGTAAACTCTTCTACTTAAATTATTATTTTTAAGATTACCGAGTGACGTAAAATGACGTCACGTCGTTGCTCTAACCGACGTTCAGAGAAGAATCCATTCAACATGGCGGAGACTCCCAAGTGACCGAAGCAAACTTAATGGAACAACTTGTAAGTAAATCAAAACAACTGTGAAAATATCTTATTTGCTTTTTGGTTGTTGTAAGAATATCATGATAAAGGAATGTTTTCACAAACAAGTCTCAAGTCAAATCCCAAGTCCTCAAAGAGTTAAAGTTAATGAGATAATTAGGTGACTAATTAAATGATGATTGTGCATTAGTAATGAACACCTGCTGTTATTGAGAATTACAGAGGATCAGATGTTGATGTTTTATTGCTTAAAATGATGCCACCATCATGGAGATCAATGTTTGCTTTAGTTGTGCTCTTGACCCTTGACTTCCTGTGTGAGATCACTCTCTGTAGCAATGCATGTGATGTTATGAAGCAGAGAGATCAGTGATATACAGAGGTCAGATAATCACCGTGGGCTGGTTTGATTATATCCAAAATAACATTTGTTTCTGTATGTTTTGGCTTTGCGTTATCAACCCTGTAAAACTACAGCATGCAAACAAGGTACTGCTCTAATATTTACAGTGAATGAAGTCTGTGTTATGCATGTAGAAATTTCAACTCTAGTACATTTTAGACACACACAGACATCAAGAACCAGCATATGAATCTCAGCAATGGTGACAATCAACAAAATGTTTCATGCTGCAATGCATGAAAAACTCCCATCATGCACTGCAATATAATTAATTACTGTCACCACTGTTGAGGATCATAAATGTTCATGTCTAAAAGGCTAATCCTAAACAGTTTTTTTCCCTCAATATCGAAGCATTATGGTGGCATTTGCTTAATGAGGTTTCGCTTTTCTTTAATAATCAAATGTTGTTAACAAACCAAAGAGATTTAAATAAAAAAAAACATCAATTCGCTGTTACATCATGGATTGTTTCAGCATTGCACAAATGTTTGCTGTGAAACAATGTTGTAATTGCTTAGAAGCAAAACTTTTTTTGAGTCGTTAAAAAGCTAAAGAGACCAACTGAAGCAAAAACTGATCACAATTGTGGTGGCAAAGGTTTTTTTTTTTTTTTTTTTTAGTTGATTTCATCCAAGGCTGTGGCTGAAGTCAGATGTAGTTCTTGTGTTTCTCTTTTCTTCAGTGATGTTGATTGTTAACAGCAGGTGTTCATTATTAATGCACAATAATCATTTAATTAGTCACTTAATTATCTCATTAACTTTAACTCTTTGAGGACTTGGGATTTAACTTGAGACTAGTTTGTGACTTGAAAGGAATGACTAGGTTCCTCCTCTGCTGAAATCAGCTGCTGTGTTCATGGGTGGAATAAACTTATGGCAGGACTTTTACTCTTTGGCCCCTGGACTACCCACCTCTGTTTACATGATGTCAACTTGAAAGGAGCCCTTGATGCTCTGCCAGTGTATGTGTGTGAGGAGAACTGTTCTTCAGGACATTAAAAGTATGTATTAAATGCATTAATAGATCTGAAATAGAGTGGAGGAACTGTGACGTCAGAACCAGGAAGTGTAATTCTCTGCAGGTTCCTTCGAGATTTCCTATGGGTTTTTTTTAATGGTGTTTTTCAATTTATGAATAAAATAAAGCCTGTGGTAAACATAACGACGATACTTCTATGTTTTTTTTTTTTTTTTGTCTACAGTGTAAACTGCCCCATCATCAGCTCACAGCCTAAACCTTCTTATCTAAGTACTTATTTTAAAAATGAACATAACTGCTTCAAAATTTGTATTTTGGGTATGGATGTGTGTAATTTACGTTGTACAACAAAACGTAAAAGTATCGTCAAGTTCTGTTTACCACAGGCTTTATTTTAATTGAAAAAACCCCATTAAAAAACCCCATAGGAAAATCTACAAGGAACCCACTGCGAATTACTCTTCCGGGTTCTGATGTTATAGTTCCCCCAAGTTAAAGTTCTACCCTCTGTGCTTATTCCAGAAGGAATTGGGCGAGCCAGACATCACTGACACAAACACCTCTCCTGCTGATTTTGTTATCAAGGACAACGAAACCAGTACAAGTCCTGCAAGCACTGCAGTTGTGATGAGATGATCTTCCAGTGTTTGACATTCAGAAATACACAGTTCACATGGTTTAAAAAAAGCTCAATAAAAAATCCTCAGTTGTATAGCCACAGTTGTGCGTGTTTTTTTTATGCATAAGTGTATTTTTTGTGTTAGTATTTGTATTTAATTTAGCACCACTGCATCAAAATAATTGGTAACAAAAAAACATTAGGTATGATACACAATCATTTTAAGTACACTGCACTTAAACATTAAGCAAAAACAAACTGAAACTTTTTAGTGTGACTTAATTGTTGTTTATTAGGTAATCAGTGTCCACAAAATGTTTGCGTTTTCTGAACTTATCGTGTTTTACAGTGTAGCAGTCGTTTTATGCTTCTGTATGTCCGAACACAACTGAATGAATTTGGCTGCTCATGGAAACATTGTCTTTTCTTTCACAGAAACTCGGGTTGTGAACCCAAGGAGTTGAACCCACTAGTTCCTGGACTTGTTGCCGGATGATGGAATGGCTCATTTCTTCCTGCCACATCTACTCGAATGCAGCCAATGAAATCTCACAATATTTAGCATTTATTTGAGACAATCAGTGAAGAATACTACTGCATAGAATGCATAGAATACTGATAGCCAAAAAAAATAGTTGAATAGTGAACATGATCTGATCAGAAGTATGTGTTACAATCATAAATGAATCACAAAAAAAACTAAACAAAAAAACAAGTGCTCTCCTTATCAGAACAAATATAAACTACAAAATTTAGTCCTTTTTAGTTTTTAAGTTTTTTTTAAATTAAATTATATTCAAATACAGAATTTTGTGTGTTGATCATTTTGTAAACAATATCTTCTGTGTGTATTTTGTTATATTTTAAAGCTACAGTAACAAAATTCATGTCTTTCTTTTACTATTTTCTTATGAAATCAACTCTATTTAATGTCTTCTTGATCTTATTTTGCAAAAAAAAGAAGGAAAAAAAATCTTGATAACCTTCACCATCTAATCGAATTAAAGAAGTAAAATCATTTTTAATGTTGTGTTGATTTCAACATTATTTTTAAGCAAGACAGGAATGTTTTTCTGCTCTTTCGCAAACATGAATTCAAATAACTACAAGTGTTTATTTAGAAAAACCATGGGCAAGTATTAACACAAACTTCCTTTTACAGGTGTATGGAATTTCAACCACTACCAAACAAACCCAGGAAGCCCCTCCTTTTTCCTAAAAAAAAAAAAAGACAGAAAATGACATTATTTAGTTTGTGTAGCTGGTAAATTATGCCCATTTAATTAATCACAAAACAAACATTTGTGCAACTGGGCTTAAGAATTCTTGTGACAACTTGCCCCGCTCTCACTTTATGTATTAAAGAGCTGAGGTGTAAGCTTTGCATAACAGGGTAGTAAAATATGTTATTCTCTCTTGCACGTCCAATTACTAAATCTCATAAACATGGAAACTCACCATCTTTCTCGAGTACGGTGTATGTGGTCTCCATTCCGGCCTGGATGTGGTCGGTGACGTGACAGTGCAGGAGCCAGGTGCCAGAATACTGCGGACGCATGGTGACTGTCTGGAACGTCCCGGGGAACAGATCAAACACGTCTGCTCGGTGTGTACCACTGACCTGCAGGAAAAGCCCATGTTCATCACACTGGTGCTCTAGAAGATTTATACATGTGTGAAAATGTGAGCGGGATGGATGGATGACCTTGTAGTCAAAGCTGTGGCCGTGGAAGTGTGCAGTGTGTATGTCCACCTCGTTTCCCATTCCCATCAGATACCAGTACACTTTATCTCCAACCTTCATGTTCAGGCCTTTAAGATTGCCGTAGACTAAACCATTGATTCCTGTGATAAACAATGGAATAACCATTAGTTGATCATCAACACATCAGGCCTATCTTAACATTTTGGCCATTTTACACCAGAGCTTTTGGTGAATAATAATAACGGGAATATTGCTTACATTTTAATGCTGAGGCATTGATATTTTAATTAATAGAGGACATTTTTCAGGGTATGTTTAACTGTACTAAAAGTGCTAGAACCACTCCATGAGAAGTTCTCAATTATTTGAGAATTAAAAAGGGTGCCTTGCTGCTGTCTGACATGTCCTCCTCCTCAAAAACCATGACCAAAACTATGCAACCCAGAGACAATGAACTCACCATGCATCTTGTTGCTTTCGATAAACTCTTCATCCTCCTTAAGTGCCTTGGGAGGGTTTTTAACATGAGCTTTGATGTTGTCATCCAGATACCAAGATTCATTCTCATCAAAGACCATGAAGAGCAGAGCGAACTCCTCGATCTCTTTCTTCAGCCCCAGTGTACGAGCCAGGCTCTTCTTGCAGATGACCAGCGGACCGATCAAGCCACTGTACATGTCCTGCATGAGAAGACAATCAGATAGACTCTGGCTGCTTTCCAAAACTTCTACAGGTATAAGTGTGTTACCTTCTAAGACACCTTCTTTGGACCAAATTCTAAGGCAGCGTCACATTTGCACTAAATGCATTTCAATGAAAATAAATGATCCAAAATGGTGGACGAGTCAAGAGAAATGATGATGAACTACATTTCATATACTACCGAAAAAAGTAAAACAAATGCATTCAGTTCATTTAAACTGGCCTGTTTTATATTTTGTGTACTCCCAGCTAACAAGCTTTTAGCTTAGCAATATGCTAACATCAAACTCTTGAAAACAACTGTGACTGAAGTCTCCTTTGTACTTCGAAGGCAGAGTTTTAATTTCAGGATGCTACAAACAACCATGGTTAAACTATGGTTAATGTAGCAAAACCAGGATTAATTCGCGGCTACCATGGTTTAACTGTAGTAACCATTTTAGTTGTTGTAAAGCCATGGTTAATTTAAATATGAGATGAAAATGTACAAATGAGATGATATGAATTTATATGAATTCACCATCAATTTGTCAAGAGGTAAAATTGCTATGAATTGCCATAAGACGGAAAGCGAGATCATTTTAGTTTTAGGAAACATCACTCTTGTTTTGAACACTTGTTTCACTTGGTGAGAAAGGTACCTTGATAACATCTACGGTGGAGTAATATGCTCCGACACTGCATTCCTCCTGCTCTTCTGTTGGCCCAGAATTCTTTGGGAGGTACCAGGTATAGGTCTTAGTTTCACCTAGTAAACAATACATGCAGTTAGACTTTATAAACTGTGAAGTGTCAACAGTATTCAACTGTCAGATCTTACCTGGACGTGTCAGGGCCACCTGAGGACTGTCAGTTTTCACTCCATGGGCGTGTATGGAGTACGGCCTCTTAGCCATGTTCTTAAACACAATCTTCACTTTTTCTCCTACTTTACCGTGGATCATGGGTCCTGAGACAAGCATATTTTGAAGGTTAAAAAAACATATACACCAAAATTATATTCAACCAGCAATGTACAGCATATTTTATAATATTTACCCATAATTCCCAGGTGTTCCATATCAGCAGATCTTTCCTTGGGTTTGGTGAAGGTTTCATCAGTGTACTCTCTGTACAGCACCTTCTTATATTTTGAACCAATGAATTTACCTTCTTTCTTTAGGAATTCATTGCCTGGACTGAATATATCAAAATAAATACGATTTAGAACTTGCATGTAATACAAACACACACAATTCTCTTTTCATAGATGTTACCCGAATAGTCTTTAGTCTGAATAGTCTGAATTTAGACCAAAACTACACTTAAAACCTAGTTGGTCACAGTATGCTCGAGCACCATTGGGGTTTGGTGTCACTGATGCAGTTATTCGCTGATAATCTTTTTTGCATGATAATCATTTGGCGTCAGTGATGCTAAACACCACTGGTGTTCTTCGTGTATCTTTGCAAATGGGATTTATGAGTTCTGGTGAAGGACTTGAAATACCTGTCTTTCAGACTGTGGTGCATCTCTTCCTCCCATTTGCGGGTGGGTGAATAGTCCCAGTCCATCTCAACCGCAGCGATGTAATACTTCGACTGGTGTAGCATCGTCTCAGACTGGCGGTTCCAGAAGCGACACTTCTCCACGGTGTAGTTGGCTCTCATGCCTCCATGATAATGATCTGTGGTTTTACATCCCACCTCAAACTGTCCTGCAGACACCACAGGTTACATCATCAGAACAGCACAAAATGTGTACAACTCTGATGTTCATCTCAAATGCACAATTTATGTGATCATGTAAATAATGCTCAACAATGTTCAATGAGGTTCAAAAGATATTTTGAAGAATTTTCAATTTGGTCCACTGACTTTCTTTGTATGGACAAAAATATATTTCAAAATAACTTTGTTTTTCTGCAGAAGAAATGCATACAGATTTGGAACAACAATGGTTGAACATGTCAACTGATCAAAATGAAGATTTAACAACACTGTTTTAAGTTGATTAAAATACCATGGCATTGAAATAAGACTTTAAATGTGGCACATAGTTGTTCTTTGTCACAGCGAGATCAAAGAGAGAAAGGATGGGACTGTACCCATGCTGTCAGGCTCCATAATGACAGTGTGAGAGATATGAGGAAACACATTGATGGTGTCTCTCCTGGTTTCTTTGTAGAGGAACCGGTTGCCCTCAAAGTAAAGTCCATGGATGTCAACCTCTGATCCTAGTCCAGACAGATGCCAGGACACCTTATCACCTTTACACATAGTGAAGCCTTTCAGATTCCCGTACATGTATCCATTGAGTGCTGTGAATGGAAAACAAATATTAGAAAAAAAAAAATATATATATGGTTTGTGTGCTGCAGAAATGCAAAAATGTTTTCTTAATGAGTGTGACTAAGGCTTACAGTGCATTTTATTGGACTCTTGAAAGTCTTCATCATCTTTTTTTACAGATTTGGGCTGTTTTGCGTATCTGTTGATGTTGTCATCCAAATACCAGCTCAGGTTCTCGTCAAACACAGTTGCAAGAAGATGAAACTCTTTATCCACGTTTTTCTGGGATGGAAAGAAAAACATGTTGGCAAAACTATGAGCAATAAATTGTTATTGCATCGCTGGGAATAGCCAGACCCAAATGGAACCTGCACTTCGCATGCTTTCAGATACTGATATTGTAGTCCTTTCATCTCTACACATTTTACAAATGTGAAAATGCTCAGCAGCCTCCTCCCGCACCTGCTTTCCTGATTTGAGGGTTTTAGGCTTGCAGATCAGAAGAGGTCCAACCAGCCCAGAGTTGGTGTCTTTAATGGGATCCACCGCTGAGTAGTACATGTAAGTGATGCAGTCTGGATCTTTTTCAGTTGGTCCTCCATCCTTAGGAACCACCCACTCATACTGGTAAGTGGTGTCAGGACGGACTAATGCAGCAGGAAGAGGCTCGACCACTCCTGAAAGAGATGAACAGCATACAACTTCTTTTACAACTTCGTTTTTGCCTTATAAATAATATGAAGGACCAGACTTGATTTTACCCAAGAATTGGGTCCCAATCCCAAGATGGATTCAGGGCTGAATTGGGACACTTAATATTTGGCAGTATTGTTGGCTTGATTGCACAGACACTATTGGAAGAGAACTGAACTGAGCTGGATGATGATATCACTGAATCAATGATGAACTGCATTTCAGTCATGACAACTCTCGGAGGGATTGACATGGTAATGTACATGACAATGTCAATGTATTTGGTCTCGGCTAAAAAGATCTGCGACGCTGCTGCTGCTGCGGCAGAGCAAGTACAGAGTCTTGCTACTGCCAATACATCCACAACATGCTGCTGTGAGCATGAAAGAAATACTGCTTCTGCAAATATAAAATACATGAAATAGCCCCTATATATATCATACATGAATCACCTTGTAGTAGATCTATACAGGTGGAGCTGGGGGAGGTGGAGAGTTTCTGAAGCAAGCTGCAACTGCTACTGCAAGCACTAATCATCTATTTGAATGCTGAGCAGCGAGCTCATTGGCTACTGATACTTTTATTAAGTATTAAGGAAGCAAATAGGGTGAACTTGATTCAGTTTTGCCCTCTGTTCATTGTCAGTAAAGCAAGTCATGAGTTCACTATCACTCAGAGAGGGAACTTTGGCCTCTCATGGATTTGGACTGATTTGTTTGATTTGTTGAGTCCAGCCAGGACTGGAAAATACACTTTTGCGCAATATTGATCCCTGACCTTGAATCAATATTAGACTTATTAGACAACAGTCTGGTTTGCTTGTCCCTTCATTTCTAGATCTTTCTGTATATCAGTGAGGTCTTTCTTACTTGCTTCTTTCTTGAGTTCACGAAGCTTCTTGGCAGTGTATGACTCTGTAAAAAAAAAAAAAAATGGAAAAGGATGATATTTAGTTTAAGTCTGTCATACATTTTTATACATTTATTCAGAGTTTTATTCTTTACCTTCCAGGACGTTGTGGTAGAGAGTTCCATCCATTTCTATGTTATATTGCACTCCGTGAGGTTGGATACTATAGGGCCTGCTTGCTTTATTTCTAAATGTCACTTTAATTGTGTCCTCTTCCTCTGCTCTGATGATTGGACCTAAAAAAGAAAACATCCCATAAACACTAATTTGAATTTTTAATAGTCTCAAAACAATCAAAGCTGTCACAAAATCAATACAAATAAAATCTGCAAAACACTGCTTTTCATTCTGCTCTGTCGACAACATTTGTGTACCCATAGAAACTGCTTTTTTATTACCCAGAATCCCCAGGTGCTGCTCCTCAGTGGTCCTCTCTTTGCGTTTGGAGAATGTGTCATCAGTGTATTCCACATATTGGACCTTCTTGTATTTGCCCCCGATGCGATCATTGCGGTTATCAAAGAAAGTGTCCGATACACTGTGGATATTCAGAGACACAAGCTGAAGTGTAAGGACAAAAGGACATTCCCTTTGACTTTAAAATGTCTCTCAGTGAAGAGCTTAAAATAATATTTTTTACCTGTCATCAGCTAGTTTCATCCCTGAATACTGGTTTATCCCCGTTGGCCCATAATCCCAAATGACTTCCTCAGCGGCAATGTAATACTGTCTCACTTCTCCAAATGGTCTGGGTTTATGCACATTTGGGAAACACTTCTTAATCTCAAAAATGGCTTGCATGCCAGCTAAAAGTGGAGAGAAATGTCATTAAATGCAACACAGCAATTATAACAATGCAGAATGCATCCATCTTTTCTTTCCGTACCTTCCAGATGATCATTGACCTGGCAGCTGAGGAGCCACTGGCCGGGATTATCTGCCACCATCTCTACATTAACAAAAGTAGCTGGGAACAGACTGACGGTGTCAACATGGTGCCTCTTGTCCGTCAGGATCTGTCCATGGAAGAAGGCTGAGTGGATGTCCACCTCGTTCCCCATCCCAAACAAGTGCCAGTGGATCTTATTGCCCATGCACATACTGAGGTCCGGCAGGTTGCCATAGACATACCCGTTGATAGCTACAGAAAAGTTCAGAGAGGAAGTTGAGATCTCTGGATGGTTTCACAGACCATTTTTAATAAATAGTAGTACTTAGGATATACTACACAGCATACCAGTATTCTAGGTAATTCATAAAATGTGCCTAGAACAGGGTTTGATCTGATGGCCTGTTCTCAGTTCATGCTATCATTAGACATTATTCTAGGACAATATTACTAAACTCACAGTGCATTTTATTGCTTTCCTGGAAGCCTTCATCGTCCTTGTTGACTTTGGCAGGAGCTGTGCAGTAGGTCTTGATATTTTCATCCAGGTACCAGCTGAGGTTCTCGTCAGACACCGTAAACATGAGGGTGTAAAGATAGTCACCTGTCTTGTCCCCATGCACATCTAGAGAGCCTGAGAATTGCGCAAACAACAAAGAATCATTCATTGTTAGTGGACTATATCACAACTTGAAGTTATAATTACAGCATAAAAAGACTTTCATGGCGGTCAACTTTTTTATATGAATTTGTATAAATAATGTTAAAAGTACATAATCATTTGAGTCATCATTTGCATTCCAAATTGTCACTGTGTAGCAGCTACCCAGATGATTAGAATAGACTTATCTTTAGTTTTTTTGTTAAATAGGCTAGGCTCCTGAAACCCTGATTGAAAAGTCTGTTCAGATGCTCATTGCATAATATGCATAAAACTTATTGTACTCTTTACAACTTTTCTTTTTTTCAGGTCTTAACAGAAAGTTTCAGATCGAATAGTGAAAAATATTGACACATATCAGAAAAAAAAAATCAGATAAAATTTTTGACTCCTCCCTCAGTTTTTTTCCCTCAGTGGGCAGGCACTTTATGGATTTAAAAGCATAAATGAAAAGATTGTCTGCAAAATACAATCTAGTTTATGCTTTTAAACCCATAAATTATTCAATTCATTCATGATTTCTTCTTTTTCACATTAGTGTATTATTTGTGTTCATTTTAGGTGTAAACCTAATCATATTTGAAGTGGAACTACATTTCTACATTTCAGTCGCTTGTATTTGAACCCACAACATTACTGAGAGATCCTGACATTTGAACCTTGAAGTGAAGAGAAAGGTTTGTACCTTTTTTACATATAATGAGAGGTCCAATAAGACCTGAGGCGATGTCTTTGGGGGCGTTAACATGCGAGTGGTATATTCTGGTCAGACAGTTAGTGTCATCCTTTCCAGGAGTATGGGAAGCCGGTAGGGTCCAAATATAGCTGAACGACTTTTCAGGGGCCACTGAATCATCGGCTTTCTCCACCTTTTCTGACGAGTCGGGATATAGTGCTCCTGGAGAGAAATCCCATGATAAACAACTTGTGAGCAAGAGCTAGTGTGATCAAAGGAATTCAAACACTTATATGACATCACCTTCACTGGACTTGTTGTAACTAAGGCCATGTGCATGGATGGAGTACGCTCTTTTGGCCATGTTCTTCAGGTGTACAATAACTATGTCATCTTCTTCTGCACTAATGAGGGGTCCGAGGTAGCCCAACCACTTGGGTTTTTCTATCTCCTGCCTGTAGGTGGCGTCAGTATATTGCAGGTACACTGCTTTCTTATACACCCGCCCGATCCGCTGCTCTCCCCTCTCCAGAAACACCCGTGCTTCTCTGCCAAACACCAATACATAATTATCCATTTAGTTTTTACACGCACTGAAGTAATAACTTTATTACTTAGGGTTAAGGTATTGTTGAAGATCCAGACTCTAAAGATGCATTCGCACTGACTACTAAAATATCTGCAGAAACAAAGCAACCGGAGCTCATTCATCTTCGCTGTTGAAATCATTCATTTTCAATATACAACAAATTAAAAAATAATGTAAATAATAAACTACAGTGCATTTAAAATGATTAAATGTTTACTAAAATGTTATAAGCTAATAACTCATAACTCAGTTTTATACAGTGTTTGTACTCACTCATCTTCTTTTATGGTTTTGTTCTGAATCAAATTTTTACCACTAGGAGCATAATCCCATTGAATCTCCTTAATGGCAAAAAAATATTCCCTTGTGATAGAAGACGCGATTCCAGCACAACACAAAACCCCGAGCAGCGTCCAATGCAGCCCCTTCATTTTGGATCCCTGGGATTTGACTGTCAAAATGGAGCAGATGTTTCACCTCTTTAAATGATGAAGGGTGACAGCAGTCAGCCAATCACAACAGATCTGAAGAGGGTAAGTTGGGCGGTCTGGCAATACATGACCCCATGTATTTACTGGCAGTATGTGACCCGATGAACTCTTGGAAACTCCTGTCTGTCAGAAAACCCATGTCAGTTTTGTTTGCAATCATCAACCATCTTTCTGATAAAGCTTGTGCCTGAGTCAGTGTAATATCGCCCATTTGGATGCTTTGAATTCATTTTGAGACATTATGTTGTCTTGGTTGGACAATTTATAGATACAATATCAACCAAGCAAACAAAATATTATATGAACTGGATAAGATTTGTAAAGAAAAGTAGTCACTCCATTTCTTGAGTGTGTTTGTGCATGATTGATGTGGAAAACACTGCCGAACAGAAAACCCTAGCTTGTATGCATTACATAAAAATCAATAGGGTTTGGGGTATTTGTCTCATGTTGAGTTGAGAAATGTTTGTCTATTGGGACTTGGCAACTCAGCAGTTGAAATGCTTTAAAAAACAATTTAAATGCACTGGGACAGATCATTTTAAAATAATAAATCAAGCTATGCTATGCTAATATTTGTTGACAAATCATACCTCACTACTCATGAACAGGAGAGATAGGGCAAAAGTCAAGAATTGGCCCCAGTGCTGTTTGTACAGAATTACAAACAGATAAAAAGATCTTACAATAAAGTCAACATATAAACCAAACATTTTCAGCAGCATGAAGTCGGCTAAAAGGTCTCACCCAGTAACACACTATGCCAAAGAAATTTCAGGAATGATTATGAGGAATAAAATGAGTGAAATGTAGCCATCTAGGAAGGGCTGCAAAGCTATTTTAAAGGTTGTGGGACTCCGAAGAACCACAGTGACAACCACAAATCTCTAAATGGATAAAACTTGTACCACAGTTGGCCGACCTACCAAAATTCCTTTAAAAGCATGTCAACATCTCATCCAGGAAGCCATAAAATAGCCAAGGACAACATCCAAGGAACTGCAGGAATCTTTTACAGCAACAGAGGTCAGTGTTCACAACTCCACATCACAAAGACATGCCAGAAGTGGCATCCCATGGAAGAGTGACAAGGCGAAACCCACTGCTAATCCAGAAGAACAAGCCAAATCAAACATATTTTTATGGAATTATAATGTTCATGTTAATTATGTCCATATTAAGATTTGTCAATATGTTCCCAAAACACACCTTGATGATCCTCAGAACCTTTGAGCTAATGTTCTTTTAGTCAAAAGTGGAGCAGGAGGTCTTTCTGTGTGGAGTATGTATGTTCTCTCTGTGAGTGCTCTGGTTTCCTCTATGGCCTGAAACGCTGGAATAGGCTCTTACATCCCTGTGAAGGAAAATGTCACCAGTCTGTGAAGCACAATGATCCCAAGCAAATGAGTAAATACACCCCCGAATTTCTAGTTGAACCTAAACCTGCTTGAGATGCTGTGGCAGGACTTTATTCTGTACTATACAGTTCATGCTTTGTGTAAAAACTCCAATAGGGCTGAACAAAAGCAGTTTTGCAAAGAAGAGTGGGCCAAAATGCCACCTCAGCTGTGAATGACTAACCTCTTGTTATCTAATTCATTTGGTTAAAATTTTTGCTACTGAAATTGGCTTGACCATTTATTAGGACAATGATTTTTTCATATGGATGTATTTTAGAGATTGTTCACTTAGGTTTTTCACATACTTCTGTAGTAGCTTATGTTGAGCCAGAAATCTGCATGTTCTCAAATAATGTACCAAGAGGATTTGGGCAAGTTCTACAGATTTATGTTCCAGAGATTATTGCTGAGACTGGACAATGAGTCTTACATTATCCATTATTTCCCAGAGGATTTTTGCCATTTTCTTGTATTGTAATTGTGAAAACCACCATACACAAAATTAACAAACAGAAAAAAAAGTAGTCTAAAATGAGACATATTTATTCACTGATGGAAATATAAAAAAAAAAAAAACTTTTATAAAACAACATTCATCGTCTGTACTTCTATCACTCTCAATATTTAAATAATTTACAAAACATCTTTCTGTACAAAACGAACAGAACTCATACAAAAATACAGTTATATTTTAGCAAAATGCACATTGCAGGTAGTGTACAATGCAAAAATGTTTGTCTTATACAGAAAACATGCACTGCTAATAAAAACTCGGCTGGAGTGAGGTGGAAATGTCCTGATGCATTCAGCTCAAACGTGGTGACTTAGTGTTTACATTTTTATCCAAAGCGACTTTCATGGCATCGTGAAGTGTGTGATTGACAGATCCGTCGGCTCTCTGATGAACCAGCGGCTCTGCTGCAGATGAGCAGTCCTGTTTCTGACTGACTGAGGCTGGAAAACGCTCCGTCCTCAAGTGTTTAGACTGTACTCCTGTTTGTAGCAGCATGGCCGGCACACTGCGTTGACCAGTCCGCTGATGAGCTGCAGGAAACAGAGGAGGAACTCCAGGGTGCTGAGACCCAACAGGATGGACAGCAGCGTCACATTCCACTCCACAATGTGTGCCGGCTGAACGCATTTGGACCACTTCTCTCGAGCAAACAGATAACTGAACAAACGGAGGAAAAGAGTTCAAGACTTGTCACCATCAAAGCATTTTCGAAAGAAAAAAATGAGCTCATACCTTCCGCCATCATCCATAAAAGGATACATCCATTCGCCCCCATTTTTGCAATACGGCCCCTTCAAGAGCGCCACAGCGGAGATCAGGAAGCAGTATGCAGATCCGGCTAATCCCACCAAAGCTGCGAACACCGAACCACACATCTACACACACAATGTGAAACTGATGAATCTGGCTGATCTGTACAACATGTCTCCCATCCCAACACTCACCGCACAGCTGTCTGTTCCGCAGGAATCCACACACTTCCCCATTCCCAGAAACACGCAGGCCGGTATCAGCATCTGAATGTAGACAATGAGTTTATAGAACAATACAACTGTCTAACTGAGTAATTGCACATCATTACTGCTGGCATAAATGGAATATTCAACAAGAAAAAAATCAAGAACGAAACAATGGAATTAAGTGGGAAAAGTCTGGAGATGTCAGCAACAAAGAAAGAGTAGACCACAGTTATGTTTTGATAAAAAGTTACGAATATATCATCAACCAGATATAGCTGAGTATACTACAAGCACATTCACATATTTATGTACATATTAGAAATATGCTGCGATTGTACTTTTGGTATACTTAAAGTCTGCTAAATTGTGTGGAAGTAGTGCTGAAGATATACTGTAGTTTGATTGTGCTAAAGAGGAACTATTAGAAGGATACTTCATGTACACTTATAATATCATGCACTTTAAGGCGGATATTATTCAACGATCATAAAATCCTCATCAATAGTGGCATTAAAACACATTTTAGGCTTTATATTGAGAAATGTGCATTGTGCACAAGTGACACTTCAAATAAAGTTTAATTATATATATTTTTTATATCAGTAAGTCTCAAGTAATATGTCGGTAAATATGATAAAAGATTACTACAGAACTATGGAATATAATAGAACTAAGTATGAATTTAAAAAAATACTAGGGGTAACAAATTAGATATTTAAAGATTTAGATTTTTACACAAGTTTACTTATAAGAATAAACACTTTGGTATTCTTGTTTCCTCAGCTGTATGTTTAGTGGATTAAGTTCCTTTCGTCCACTTATTTTACCGTTAGCTGTCCATTAAGTTGTTCATTGTTTCCACACGTTGACCAGCAACCAAGAAATGCCCCAAAAGTTTACGTTGGGGCCCAATCTTATGGGAATTTGCAAGTATTGTATAAGTTACCATCTCCATTTCAGAAATTCACACTCTTACGAAAGGTCCGCCCCAGACCCACCCTAGAGTTAACCCTCAAGAAGGCAAGGGTAGATTGTACCAACAGTTGTGAATGAGACTGTACAAATGCACCATCAATTTGCCAATCGGCACAATACTTTCAAACTATTTTGAGAGTGTTGCTCAGTTTACACACACAGCTGCACAGATGAGCTTTTGAACAGTTCTAATACACATTTTTGAGTCAAATTGCCGATTTTTCATTAGCATGTTAACCCTTTGCAACCTAACCCTAACTCATGTTTATATAAATACCTAAACCTTACTTAATACTGAGCTTTTTCAAACTTGAATTAATACATTAGAGTGTTTATTCAGTTTTTTCCTCGTGGGGATGGTGGGGTCGCCCACAGTGCAGAGAGGGTTTGTCCAGAAACCTCAATCCACCAAAACTTCTCCTCCTGTCTGTCCACAACCAGCACACAAGAAAAGATTCACACTGACACTAATCTGATACTCACCACCAAACCACCTCCTCCGATTCCCATGAAGTACCAGACATACATGGTCACATGATCATTCTGAGCGAAGCTGATCTTTCCGTCGGGAAAGAAGAGCAGGATGTTTGCCACGATGCAGCAGGTGGCGAGAGGGATGAGGGCGAAACCCAGAGACCTGGCGAAGGCCAGAGAACACATCTTCACACGGAGCAGAGGGAGCGAGCGCAGGCGGCTGTAATCCGGGACAGGAAAGTAGGGTGGTGGATGGAGGAGTGGAAGGGTTTTAAGAGACTACCCCCCTCCTCGGCCCCCCATAAGGAGGAGGAGACAGGAAACGGGCTGACATTATACAGTGTGACTGGAAACTCTCTGACAGACAATATGAGTTTGAGGAGAGTTACAAGATCCTACCAACGGGCTGACATTATACAGTGTGACTGGAAACTCTCTGACAGACAATATGACCAGGACTTGTGGGGGGTGTGGGATTACAAGCCTTGTGCTCAAGGTTGTGCAATTACAAGGTGCTTTTTAGAAAGAAAATCTAACGTTGATATTTCTATCAATATCCACCTTTCAATTTTCACTTGTTTCACTACAAAGTTGACATCGTAACGGACAAAACAGAAAATAGAGACTTATTTTAATATATATATATATATCCACCTTTCAATTTTCACTTGTTTCACTACAAAGTTGACATCGTAACGGACATTTTGTGATCCCTTTCATTACAAAACATACAAAGATTAAGCGGTTTTGTGGTAATTTTATTTTTTATTTTTTGTAGTTTTTAACATAGTCAAAGTTGGCATCAGCTATTCATTGTCATTTCTAAACATACATACATAAGCTTTTAAAGGTTCCAAGGTTTTGAAGGTTTCAAATCAAAAGGGAGTTTTCACAGATATTCCATAGATTGGAAGAACCATTTTGGAGCCAGTATTAATAATCTAACAAACCTATTTTCCATAGAGAACCTTTTTGAAAAGATTCCATTGTTTTTAAGGTTCTTTTTGGAACCATAGACACCAATCAAGAGCCTTTATTTTTAAGAGTGTCCCGTTCAAAAGTTTGGGTTGGTAAGAATTTGAAATGCTTTTGATAGAAGTCTTGTATGCTCAAAAAGTGTAGTGTAGGTGATGTATATAAGGAACACAAATGGCATCCATTTGTTATTCCATCCATGTGAAATTAGGCCTTTGTCTATAAGTGGGCGTGTGGTTCGGATGATGTGCAGATGGCTTGTGTTTTAGCCTTTTACACTTCTAATTTGACACTGTAGATGGCATCACTTACGGTAAGGTAAATCATACACATGAAATCACTTTAATTTAAAACTCTTTCTCCCAGTCAGCATTAAGATGAAATGGAAAAATTGAGACCTTTTCTGAAGTTCCCTTAGTATCCCCCAGAGAAAACAGAATGTTTTAGAGTTTCAGAAGTGATGTGAAAAAAGACATTGAGGAAAACACCTGAGACAACACTGACACTTGGATGGAAATCAATGAAAACAACGTAGTCGATGAAAAAAAAATGAGACTGCGTTCTTGCACACTTTTGTTTATGGTGTAAAAATCTGTGTTGAGCCAGATAAATCTGAAGCAACAGGATGAAATGTCTGCAGTGTTTGTGTGATCCAGGATTAGCCGTTGGTGTAATCAGGCTTTATGAATAAATCAGCCTGTCATGAGGAAGTATGGCAGTATATTATGTAACTCAACAGTTTTCCACAGAGGATACAGACACCCACTGTTGTGTTTGCTGAGCTGTGTGCCGAGGGGCTCCGAGAACAAAAAATATGCTTGTGTCTTGGGAAGCATCGTTAATACGACAAGCTTGTGTGTGGAACCGCTTCGATGAACTTCATGATGATGAAGTTTAGTATGCCATTGATCTAAAACATTTACATTTCTGTACTTAATATGTGTTAATAAGAGTTCAATAACTTCTGCTTGTGTGTTCACTTGTGGAAAAGAAGTACACTTTAAATTACTTTAAATATTTTAAGAGTATCTTATTACACTTTAAAATAATATACTTAAATGTGAACTGAAAACACTGTAAAAATTATTTTCTTGTTTTCTAGTATAAACATATAAAAACTCTTGAATCAAAATGCGAGATGACTTATGTTAATTCTTGTTTTCTGAAAAAAAAAAATAATAATAATTTTATTCATAATTTTATAAAACATATTAAATTGTACGGTAGTTAGTTTTTGCTTAAAACAAGCAAAAATATCTGCCAATGGGGCAAGAAAAATAATATTGTTTAGCCTTTAAATTGATTCGTTTTCTTACTCCAACTAAATTTTTATTATTATTATTATTATTATTATTATTATTATTATTATTATTATTATTATTATTGTTGTTGTTGTTGTTGTTTTTGTTTCTTTTGAAAACAAGACTTAAAATCTCATACTTGTCAAGCAAAAGCATCTTAATTCAAGCATGTTTAGATATTATTTATACTAGAAAACAAGAAAATATTTTTTGCAGTATAATGTTTTCAGAAAATGTATTATAGTTTACATTTATATTAAATGCAATTAGCTGAACTTTAGAGTGTCTTGACTTACTTAAGTAGAAATTAAGTACACCTTTATATGTACTTATACAGTATTTGTCCTTGAAATATGGTTCAAGTGTACTGCTGAATGTACCAAGTGGTAATAAACTAAAATAAGATAGATATAGATAGATAGATATTATTAGATATTACTATGTAATTAGTAGGTAATTACAAATTTATAATGATGCAGTTGCAACTTAGAGTACATCTTAGTACAGTACATAAGAAGCAGTCAGGAAAGGGTATTCTCTTTAAGTACACTTAAGTGGCATTTTATTTCATTAATATCTGCATGTACACTACAAAAATGTTTTTTTTTTCAAAAGGTTTTTAAAACAGAAACACATGACCCCATGTAATAAAACTACATGTTATGTTATGTTATGTGAAGCAGTGCTTAAACATGGTAAAATCACCAGTTAAAACAGATCAACTACTATAATAAACATTTGTTCATAAATTCTTCCATAAAGTAATATAGTTCATTACAGTGACTGCTGGCTTAATAAAACTACATGTTATGTTATGTTATGTGAAGCAGTGCTTTAATATTGTATTTTCATTGTTTGTTACTGATTTGAATGTTTCTTACTCATGGTTTTCTGGCAGGGCATTTTTTTGACCTTAAAGACTTCCCTTTATGAGAGCAAATTAATCAAACTAATGGCAAATGAAAACAAAGGAAGTGTAATGACATGACTTCCTGATTAATGTAACGAGTTTATTCTTGTAGTTGGTCAAATCAGCCGTGCATTTCCTAAAGACACACACTTCTCCTCCACCCGGCTTTCTTTCTGGAGAGTGGCTGAGCAAATTCCAGCGTCGTGACACATGTACAGGGCCTTTCTGATTCATGTGTCACAGTGTCACACCCAGCCGCCACTGGACAAGTGTGAGCATTCAACTTTAGACTTTAACGCCCGATGACATGAGAGGAAAGAAAAAAAACGTTCATTCATCTGTTTGAATCAATGTATTCATCTCATCTGTAAGATATTCCACAGCTTTGCTCTGTTGTTCACATTAACAAAATAAAAACAGAAAAAATAAAAGTTTGAATGAGGAACTGACCACATTTCATAAGTAAAATCATTAATAACCAAATAAAAATAACATAATGAATCTTCAGTCATTCATATGAGCATGCATCTAAAAGCACATAGAGAATATTAAACAGCATCCAAAACACATCAATCTTAATAACTACTATTTAGTATGTAATCATTTATTGATATATCTTATAGTTAACAAGGTTTAGGAGTGAAAAATGCCTTATATTCAGAAGTGCATAATTATCAAGGTTTTCTTTCAAGGGTAAAAAAGAGATTTAATAATAATAATAGTTTTAATTAAAATCCCAAAACAGTCCTAATATAATCAGCAGTGCTGTTGGTTTCACAGCAGTAAATTCCCAGCAGTTAATCCATACAGTATGTTCCACATAGTCTAAATTGCAGCATCTGACTTCAGTTTAACATAAAGACCCATATGAATGCACTTGGCTTGCAGATTGTGACACACTTGTCACTGCTGGTGTCTGACTCTCCTACAGTCCGCTGTTCCCATTCACACACACATTCACAGTCACAGTCAGTTCAGCGCTGTTTTTAATGGACGTCCACAGGTGACACATTCAGTTGCTGCATCAGCTGTCAAGAGTTTTGCATTACAACAAGTACATACACAATAACTACATTGAATCAAATGCTTGATTGTATAATGTAAGTGCATATTAATTAAAGATACCTTATATTAAGTGGGACCAAACAAATAAATCCTGGAAACTATCCTTATTAATTTCCAAAATATATGTTCCCAAGTCACTGTACATGTTTGTTATAATGGCCAAAATCATCATTAAACAGTCCATATCACTGGTTTCATTTAACGCAAAATAATGTTGTTAAAGCTGGAATCCTTTGATTGTTTAATTGAATAAATTATAAATGCAGTATTGCACCATGACCCATAAAATTGAAGTTATCTTTCTGAAAACACTGCTCTTACAGTAGTTATACACCTTTCTCTAAATTTAATTGATTTTAATTCTGCTTCAGATCAAACATAAATACAATATCTATTTGTTTGCTAAATAAAAAATAATTTAATTTAAATACTGAATTAAATTCCTTTTTATTCACATATAACCCACATTCCAATATAATCAGTCTTGATGTGTGCAGCTTTATAGTTTTGTAAACTGTAAAAAATAACCACCTGCCTGTGCAACTGCTGTTATAATCATATTATTAATATAAACTATGCCATCAGCAGACACAGTTTATTCTTAGTGACATCTTCGTGATCTGTGTTAATATTTTTAATTGGAAGTAGCCGTTAGGACTGTTCAAAAACGTGTAGGAACTAGCTTATTCTGAACTTGCTTATTAAGTAACATCTGACGTGAGTGTACTATCTTTAAATACAGCAGATAATATACAGTCATATACTCTGAAGTGTGGGCGATAAGCATTTTAACGGTTAATTTGTAGCTGTTTAAAGCAACATGTGCAGCAGGGTTCAGATAAGACTGAGTTTTGTTTGGGTGAGAGGTTGACTATGTTCAGGCTCTTCTGAAGGTTTATAAACACTGTAAATCTGGGCTGAACTGAGGTAAATGCAGTGTTTCTCTTCTCAAGGGCTTTAAAATGTACATTTTCCCACTCTAAGCTGTTTACTCTTTAGCTCCGCGTGGTTTGTGCTGAAGGTTTGGGGTCAGTTCAGTTTCAGTTTATGAGGTTTCTTCTTTCCATCTGTCCTGTAAGCATCTTCTCTCACTTCTCTGTTTTTGATGCTAAAATGCATTTCCTTCCCCCATGTTCAGGGTCATAACTATGGTTATTCAATAAGGCCCGTTTCCGACATTGAATAAAAAATAAAAAAGGTAATTGCAACATTTTATCTGACAGATCTGACTTTTTTTCTCGAAATTGCAAGTTTATATCTCTTTTTTTATACAATTCATAAACTCACAACTGCGAGTTATAAAGTCAGAATTATGAGATATGAAGGCACAGTTCTGAGAACATATTAGTGACTGTATATCTTGCAACTCTGACTTTATAACTCGCAATGATGAGTTTATATCTCACAATTCTGATGTTATAACTCGCAATTGCGACATTATATTGCGACATTATATCTCACAATTCTGACGTTATAACTCGCAATGGTGTTTTTTTGTGTCATTATTTTTAAAAATTATGAAGTTATAATTCGCAATGGTGAGTTTAAATCTCACAATTCTGAAAAAATTAAGTGGTGGAAATGGGTTTCCATACATAACCCTTCATTTACTAGTAATGCAGATATTTATGTCACGTTTGTCTAAAAGCATTGTAGTGCTTGAAATTTGCATGGGGATCTGATGGTGTAATGTGCTTACCTGCACGAGGCCATGTGGTTTCAGCAAAGCCTGCGTTCACATGGGTGGATTACGGTAAGATACGGCCCCTCTCGCATGGGCCTGCCGTTACCACAACAACCGTCCAGACAGAAAATAGCACCTTTGTTCTGTTACAGTTACAGGACGAGAGACGGAGAGAGGGGGCAATCGTACACAAACGGTGTAGACAATACATTATAAATCTTACTGTGACCAGGATATGACCTAATAAAATCTTTCCTTTGGTCTCCTCTACTTCATCCAACACCACATGCGGTCATTGAAAAAAAAAAAAAAAACACTCACAGGCAAAACATTTCACAAACGTATTGACTGCTGGTTAGATCACTCCCAGGATGAATTCAACAAAGCATTCATTCAAAGAGTTAATAAGCAACTAGGATATCTGGTTAAGCTTTAGAACCTGCTTCTCTCACAACATATTCACATCAGTACTCCCACTGAAAGGAATTAACAGTTATCTTCATCCTTTGTATATATGTCTTTATTTATCCAAAAATCTAATGTTTTGATATTAAAAATCCCTTGCTTTTTTGCTTATTTGGTAACACTTTAGTATAGGAGCCAATTCTCACAATTAACTAGTTGCTTATTAGCGCACCTTTTAATACCATATTTGCTGTTTATTAGTCCTTTTATTTTAGTGCATTTTAATGTGTTGACTAACATAATAACTCTGTAAATTGCTTTGAACTCATTTTAACTGTAGTGTTACAAATACATTGAAATAGGAAACACGCAGGTTTCAATAGAAATGAAATTAAAGTATATTTTAGTTAATCATAAATGCTTGTTAGTAAATTCAGCAGTACTCTAACCATTTTTACAAGATAGGAAACAACTATTCTTTTAATGGCAATAAACATGCAATCAAGTCTGAAAACATTAGACTCAGTTTGCACTGAACCGATAAAATGTGAATGCGCACCTTGAAGTTACTTTGGATATAAGCATCTGTCAAATGCATACAGTAAATGTAATGTCTATATGAAAAGTATATTCTCTTACGGTATTTTATTTTGTGTAATAGGTGTATGCTTAAGTGATGTATTTGTTTATTTTTTATAGTTGTTTTATTGAGTGCCAAAAAAGTGCTCATCAAACTAAGGAAAACATTTTTGAGTGCCAAAAAAGTGCTCATGTTAAGGTATTTTATTTTGTGTAATAGGTGTATGCTTAAGTGCCAAAAAAGACAAATGCACCGTATCACTTCCTGTGGGAGTACTGACATGCTCCTGGATCTGTGGACAGAGGGCAGCTCAGCCGAAAGGTCAAACGGACTCATATTAAGCAAGAAAAACAAAGTCTTGTATTAGCATCTGTAACTCAATCCTCTGGATGCGGTTCGATTGAGAAACACATAATTCTGCTTATGTAAGTGAAGCACCTCTCTTAACAAAGCATGTTGAAATGTTGTGGATTGTGTTGTGGAACTGAATTCTTACTCCGTTCATAAACAAATCTATTATGTAATATAATTATTGTTCTGATACTGTCCATCACATCTTCGTGTCAAAGCAAGAGTCTAAAGTCTGCATGTAATAAACCACGGCTGCTGTTCCTCTCTCACCGTCACTTTTAAATGGCATCCTATCACAGCGTCAGTAGACAGAGAAGTGAAAGATCACATGGGTGGAGATGGGGATAAGCAAACAATACTATCTAATGTAAGCACAGTACCTGGTACCGCACGGCACCCACAGACAGACAAAGACAGAACATGTTTGAACATATTTTCTGACAAATAATCACAGTCACATAATTCACAGTCAGTATTAGCTAGAATATATCAACATACCACAGCAGTTAATGTGTGCTTACAGTAATATTAAAACATATAAGAGAACAATGAAGACTAATGGAGAGCTACTGAGCTTGTCACTAAACATATTACGTTTATCTTATCTCTTATATATATATATATATATATATATATATATATATATATATATATATATATATAGTATAATTACTACACTTTTAGAAAAGTAAACATAAGTCCAGTGTACTGTGTTATATGAATCAATTTTTATATAGATTTTTGACAGGTGCTTTAACCATATTTTAAATTATTCATAACATTGTGTTGTGCTTGAGAGTTAAAGGAAATGTCATTAAAAAGTCAAATTAATATAAAATGTCTTGGCAGAAAATTAGTAGTACCTTTTCTTTTTTTCTAGAGATTTTTTTGCCTCATAGTGCATGGAATATTTCTTAATTACTCTTGATTATTATTTTAATATGTGCTCATATTTATCTATGAACTTTCACCTTTGTACCATTAGGTTTCTTCATGGCACTGTCCACAGGACAAACTGGAATGTATATTTGTGTATGTGTATTTGTTTGTATTTGTGTATTATAAATTTTTTTTTAATATATGTAAAATATATGCTAAATATATGTTATAAACAGTACAGTACAGTACAGTACAGTACAGTACAGAAAATACATTTTGGGTAAAAGCTCTCTCTCTCTCTCTCTCTCTCTCTCTCTCTCTCTCTCTCTCTCTCTCTCTATATATATATATATATATATACATACATACATACATACAATAGAAATACATTTAAAAAGTATGAGGATATATAAGTAGACATATGTATTTATATAAATATACCTTGTATATGTCAGGGATTGGTCGAGTCAGTTTGTAAGAATCTTTTGCGGTACATTTATTGAAACAAAACAAGCACAATCAAAAGATACACCGGGTATCAGGAGAACAGGAACACAAGGGAACTGGAAACCATCAAGAAACAACAACAAAAACACTGAAACACAAGACTGAAACACAAGGCTATACATACACATACAAAATGGGGGTGAAGAGAAGAAGATGAAAGGAATTAATGAACCACTGAAATTACAGTAACAAATGAGCGGGGACGAAGCAAGCAAAGAAACTAGATACAAGAAACCAACTAAACATAAAATGTGAGAGAATATTGGTTATATAGTAACATCTTAATTAGTGATATATTGGTAATGCTAAAGCCAATTGTGTTCAGAAATATATATATATATATATATATATATACAAATCTCAAGCTTTTCAAGCTCCTTCACAAAACCTTCTATATTTCTGCTTTTTTATTTAACATTATTTATGGTTTATTAAACCATTTATTACCATGTCTGTCAGGATCCTAAGACAGTAATTGTATTGCTTTAGTAAATAAATTGAATGAGTGCTCTTTTACTCATTTCATAGCTAATCTCTTTTTTATGCTTAGTGTCTAGCAGTAATTTGAGAAAAATCCACTGGAGTGACCTGAGAATGTTTGCGCAGCTCAGGAGCAAATAATGATTAAACAGAGGGAAATCCCTGTAACCAGGTCCAGGATTGAAATCCACAGGTTTTGTATTGCTATCCCAGTTACTCACAAAACTAAGTAGCTCATATAGTTGGATAAGCTTGTAGCCAGTGTGGCTTTGTTCAGTGTAAGTGTAGGAAGCTGGCACAGGAGCAGGTGAACATCAGAGTTTCCCAGCTTTATAATGTTTTAAATGTATACATTTTGTTTAAAAATGATATATGGGCATGATTTTAACAGTCTAACGGTTGCAGCATGTTTTACAAAGTGACATTAGAGAGTGTATGTTAGTGTACAAGGGAACAAACAGAGGACCTAAGACAGAGCCTTGGGTCACACCATATTTCACTTTCTTTTAGGTTTGACATGGTAGGATGTAATCAGGCTAGTTTACATCTATAATTATGGCAACATAATTCTCCAGAAGTTCATGGGAACATTGCAATCATTAGGGTCTGATTCAACCATGATTGTAATTTATTACTTCGATTCTTCAACTCTTCTGTCATGGTTTCTTCATAAGCAGTTTAATTATTGCAACTAGAAAATTTTATTTCATTTATTTTATTTTATTTTATTTTATTTTATTTTATTTTATTTTATTTTATTTTATTTTATTTTGACAAATGTACCAATCATAGGGATTTAATAATAATGAAAAAGAGTTTTAAAACTTCAGAAATACCTTGCTGTAGCTGTGTAGTTTAGTACATCCTGTCTTATAATAGTGATGTTCTTTCAAAAACATTACAAAATCCCCAGTTTTGTGATGTTTTTTTTTATCTGTTTTATATAGAAGTTTCCTCCTATCCTCTTTTTGTACAGATATCTTTAAAATCCATAATGAGATAGCTGTCATTCTGTGATCAAATGATGGGACAGAGAAAAGCTCTTGATTGGTGTGTTATGAAAAACAGGTCAGAGGGCTGATTTTATACTGTTGAAAAACAGTTAAATGCAAATTTTAGTAATAAAATCACAAATAGTTAGGAATTGCAAAATAAATAGCTGATCAGTTTTAACAAAGGAAAACAAAATGTTACCCATTTACATTTTCAGTGATGTGAGATGAAACTGTCTGATTCAAATCTGTATCCAGCAACAGACCCGTGAAGAGACACGTGTTAAAATAATGATTAAACAGAGGGAAATCCCTGTAACCAGGTCCAGGATTGAAATCCACAGGTTTTGTATTGCTATCCCAGTTACTCACAAAACTAAGTAGTTCATATAGTTGGATAAGCTGTAGTTGTAGCCAGTGTGGCTTTGTTCAGTGTAAGTGTAGGAAGCTGGCACAGGAGCAGGTGAACATCAGAGTTTCCCAGCTTTATAATGTTTTAAATGTATACATTTTGTTTAAAAATGATATATGGGCATGATTTTAACAGTCTAACGGTTGCAGCATGTTTTAAAAGTGACTTTAGAGAGTGTATGTTAGTGTACAAGGGAACAACAGAGGACCTAAGACAGAGCCTTGGGTCACACCATATTTCACTTCTGTTAGGTTTGACATGGTAGGATGTAATCAGGCTAGTTTACATCTATAATTATGGCAACATAATTCTTCAGACGTTCATGAGAACGTTGCAATCATTAGGGTCTGATTCAACCATGATTGTAATTTATTACTTCGATGACTCTTCTGTCATGGTTTCTTCATAAGCAGTTTAATTATTGCCACTAGAAAAGTTTATTTATTTATTTATATATTTATTCATTTATTCATTTTATTTAATTATTTATTTTGACAAATGTCCCAATCATAGGGATTTAATAATAATGAAAAAGAGTTTTAAAACTTCAGAAATACCTTGCTGTAGCTGTGTAGTTTAGTACATCCTGTCTTATAATAGTGATGTTCTGTCAAAAACCTTACAAAATCGCCAGTTTTGTGATGTTTTTGATCTGTTTTATATAGAAGTTTCCTCCTATCCTCTTCACAGGTCTGATTTTATAGGATTTTATAGTGTTAAATGCAAATTTTAGTAATAAAATCACAAATAGTTAGGAATTGCAAAATTTATAACTGATCAGTTTTAACAAAGGAAAACAAAGTGTTACCTATTTACTTTTTCAGTGATGTGAGATGAAACTGTCTGATTCAAATCTGTATCCAGCAACAGACCCGTGAAGAGACACTATAGTATTCTCTAAATTAATAACATACAGAGACTAGACATAAGTATGTTTTGTGGTAAACATGGCCAAATGTACCACTAACAAGTGTCTGTGATTGGACTCACCCTCAACTTTGACATATGCTAGATAAATCCTTTAAGCTTACAACAGTGCGTAATAATTATGGTTATCATAAATGGGTTGGTCTGATGTTTTACTAGTGTCATTACTGATAACAGTGAGAAGACTTTAGTGTATGTATTTGTGTCTCTTTATATCAGTGTCTCTACATATATTTTCTGTTTGTCGCTCACTGTGTCCAACTTAGAGAGCATAAAAAAATGAACAGGCCAAAATACATTTATCTCATCTCATAATGTGGTGTGTAATATATATATTTCTTTTTTACAGGACAATGATTTGAATTTCCTCTTTTAATGAAATGTATTGGGTGGTGGGGGTGGGATGGATGACTATCCGTTTCAGGATCAGAGTAAAAATAAACTGATTTGCTGCTGGGTGCATACTGATGATGTAATCATGTGAGTTTTGTGTGAGTGCATACTTTCAAGTGTGTGTCTCAAATAACTAACAAATAAGTAACTAACCTGTCATGGAAACTGTTGCTCGGGGCAACACGCATGCATTTTATTCATGCGCATCTATCAGTCCATTGATTTACTATTGACTTCCCTCCCACCTCTGATAAGATTTGAGTTAGAGAAGTCCTTTGGACCTGTCAGTCTTATCACTGGCCATTGAAGAGAACACACCCTGCAAATGGGGAATGGTCTGAGCATACTTCTGTGAGCAGGTCTGATGACGAGAAGTTTGAAGTTCAGATTGTGATGCAGTGATGTTACACAATCACCCTTCTAACTATACACACTGCTCAAATTGAATACACTTTTATAGACCATAATAACGCATTATTATATGGTCATATAATGTCATCAGGATACTTTATTTAGATTCACAAAGCAAGTTTGTAAGAGGTCAAAAGTAACATTCGACATCACAGATTTTTTACGACAGAAAAAACAAAAAAAAACAAAACTGTGGGTTCACTATGAGGTAAAATGCTGTTAAACATATTTGATATTTTATGTCAACTAAATGTTTTGTCAAAGACATAAGCTATTAATTGCCTCAAGTTGTTGATTTATATAAAAATGTACATGTATGTACATTTATATAAAAACAGCAATGTGAAAAACTTTTGTAATACACACAGTGTCATGTATTTATTACACATTTATGAACTAAATGTCATCATAAATAAAGTAATGGTCATCATTATCTCAAGATACAAATGTTCTAAATGTAAAAATAAATAAAACATTTAGTAAATAAAAACTAAAACTGAACTCACGCTAAAGAATAAATAAATAAAAGAAAATGACAAGCACATAATGTTGCTAAAAAAACTAATAAATTACTAAAACTGAAATATATAGACATAAAAATGACAAAAAAACTTATATAAATCAATATAATATAAATCAAAGGACCTTGACAAAATGACTAAAATTAAGAGGAATACTGAACACTATAAACTACAGTTTTAATACAAATAATAATAAATAGTAACAAAACACTATAAACTATAACTATTATATAATAGAAACTGTTATTTAAATTTGAAATATTATTAAATACTAAAATAGTTTATAACAATACCAAACTATCTCTATAAATGATATGCTATATACAGTATAATCCTCATACAAAAACACCAGACTGTATTTAGAGTATAATACCACCATTACACAGTTCACTGGTGTTTTTTTAAATGTAAAAGATTCTTGAAAGATTGTGCTGAGAGGAATGACGAATGAAAGGGAAAACTCCTACAAAAGTAATGCAGATATTCCATGGAGCGACCCTGGGAACTGAGCCAACCATACACTGAATGAACAGCCGGGATCGAGACGAGGATATTCAGGGTGTGGAGGGTCACAGGGGTGAGCTGTTATTCCGCCTCGCCAGAGGATATATTTAAAACATGATCCAGTCCTGTTTTATTTTAGCCAATGTGTGCGTGATGAAGTTTCCTTCGATTAAATTGGCAATGTGTTTGTGATATGTTCATTTCAGTTCCCTGTGTTTATTTCCTCATTTGTTGTCATAGTTACTGATTGATGAGTGCTCCTGTTTCTTGTTCAGTTTGTTTTTTCCTGTATATTTAAGCCCCCAGTTTAGTACTCCTTGCTTGATGTGAAGGTGTTATATTGTTTTTCTCCTACAGATTGGTTTCATGTTGGAATACCTTTTTTGTTTTTGTTAATAAAGATACAGCGGCTGTTATTATATCCTTGCCTCTTTCTTGCCGTCTCTTCTGTCTCTTCATGACAAATAAAGGTATACAGCCTGCTTTTAAAAACACATTACAGAAACAGTATACAGTACTTTCGAACTTTCAAATTTTTAATTGCATTTAAAAAAAAGGATAATAAAAGTTTAATTTATATTATATTGATTGCATTTAATTTGCATTAAAAGCAATTAGCTAAAGAGTATTTTGATCCACTTAAGTAGGACTTAAGTACATCTTTAAAAGTAATTTCAGAATTACTTCCATTGTCTTGGAAATATAGTTAAAGTGCACTGAATGTATTGACAAGCATTTATGGTAACTGAGATATGCTGTCATTTCTATTGATAATTATACATTGTACATTTAAATACATTTGCAATATTTGTAGTTAAAAGTTAAAATTATAATCAAGTATTTAACGTTTATGTTAGTCAGAGGATCAAAATACTGTAAGTGTACTTCTTTGATGCACAACAAAAGATTATTATTAAAAGAGCATCATCCACACCGTTTACCATCCAAATTTTTGTCAAATTCTCATACGTGTTCATGAAATGTTTTATTTGCTGTTGGATCATGATGGAGTGTTGCATGTTAAGGTGAGGCCGCAGTGACTCAGTGCTGATAGTATGAGGGGTCTGAGAGATGAACGCACCTCTGTAGGTGCAGGACACACCACAGTTACACATTTACAGAGTGGTGCCCATCACTGACATCACAGCAGCGGGAGAGTATAAATCCACACACCGATACTCACCTGCACAAGCACAGGAACGGACGCCTAACCCGAACAAAGGACTCCGAGACGCCAGACCCATCACACACCCTATTCTGGACTGTATTTGACCTAAGCGAAGACTGAATTATGTGTTCTGGAAATTTCGCCAAATGCCTGGGGATAACCCTCCTCCCGCTGGCCATCATCTGTGTCATCTGCAACATTATGCTGTTTTTCCCAGGCGGTAAAGTAGTCGAAGAGAGCAGCGACATCACAGAAGAAGTCTTTTACTTTGGAGGAATCCTGGGATCTGGTGTGCTGGTGAGTGGATGCACAAATGCAAATCACTTCTTGTAAGAGGAAAAGAGACTATCAAAAGACTATCAGTATCTATCAGTATCAAATAACTCTAATTTTAGCTCAAATTTCTGTAAAAAAAGTTTACGTAAAATTTATGTAAATTCATTAAAGAAACCGTTTTTGTAAAATATTTTTACGATTCTTTTTTTTTTTTTGCATTGTATCTAGACTTATTCGGCTTAGTGTTTAAATTTTTTTTTTTTTTAGCTATTTTTTTATTTTGCACTTGACTATTTTTGCTTTATTTTAAGGCTTTTCTTAATCGTTGAAAAGACCTTATAGGCAAACGTTCAGCTTTAAATAACGAGCTGGTCTTTGTTTAGATGATCTTCCCTGCGCTGGTTTTCCTGGGCTTGAAGAACAACGACTGCTGCGGCTGCTGTGGGAATGAGAGCTGCGGAAAACGTTTCGCGGTGAGAAAACTCCCCAGGAGGAGTCCATGTGACAAATGACATTTTCAAACCGTAACTCAACACAAAGATCACATTATTCCCGCCATTTGTGCATTCCTACCAGAAAAGGCCTTTCTGAGTGAAATGTTAGAAATATGCATTTGTATTCTTACTCTTACCCTGCTTGTAAGCTATTTTTGCAACATATACCATTTCAAAGCACCATTAGTACTGTAATATACTAAAGAACAGGATTCTAATACGCAAGATCAGACACAGTAAAGCTAACAGAAAGTCGTATCTGCACGTTTTGTGTTTCAGTTTTAACATTTTGTTTGTTTTCATCTAGATGTTCAGCTCTATTCTGTTCGCCGCGGCTGGAGCGGTGGGTGCCGGCTACTCCGTTATTGTGTCTTGTGTGGCCATTAATCACGGGCCCAAGTGCTTCACTACCACGGAACAAGTTAACGCCTCTTACCCATTTGTCGACGGGTGAGTGTTTATTATCAAATGAATAAAACTCAAGTAATAAACCAGTAGCTGTAACATTAACACACGTCACCTGGTTTCTTTCTTTCAGAAACTACCTGTCCAACAGTACGCTGTGGGAGGAATGTACGGGTCCGGGTGATATCGTCACGTGGCATCTGACCCTGTTCTCAATCCTGCTGATCACTGGTCTGGTTCAGATCGGTCTGTGCGCCTTCCAGGTGATCAACGGGCTCATCGGCACCATCTGTGGAGACTGCTGCGGCTGCTGCGGGGTACGCACAATAACAATAAAGCACCCACGGGCCTTAAATCTGTATTAATAGAGACTGAATGTGAATTCATCATTGGTTTGTTGCACATATCTGATGTGTTGAAATAACTCGACCTTGTGTTTTCCCGCAGAGCTCCTAAACCACTCAGAATGGACTTGGCTCAATGATTCTTCAGGACTAATCATGCATCCATATCTGTACTTCTCCATAGTTTCTCACCTCATGATGTGTATTTATACTGTTCAGATGGATGTTGTTTTCTTCTGTGTTTGCTGTATCTGCCTGATGGCTGACGGCTTATGAAGGCAACATACAGTGTATAGTTATATATAGCCTACATATGATGTTTCATATAGATTTATATGATATAGGATATATAGTGTATTGACACATATTAAAAAGAATATTGGGTATTTATTCAAACTGTAGGAGAACGTTATTTTCATACAAGTACTTTTTTTCATGATGGATGAAGGGAATGTGCAAATATATGGAATATTTGATAAAAGATAACAATTTTTTATTATTTAATCTCAGGAAATTGGTTATAATGTATTGCTATATTAGTGAAATAATATTTGACACTTAATAAACTCTTGATTTAAAAAGCACCACATTGCTGTCCTTGTTGCTATACTTGCGCTTTTCCGTCTCACTCAGCAAGGTTTTGTTTTTTCGGAGAAAACAGGAAGCAGCAGGAGGGACAGTGAGAGCATCTGGGAAGTGCCCTGACAGACTCTGGAGAGTTCAGGGTTACTTCATAAACAACAGCTGGCCTGCTAAAAGATGATTTGCACCATTTTTTCGAACTAGATATGCAAAGAGCATGCAATAACATGACGCGCAAGCTGAAACCGCACTATAGCGTAGGCTACTTGATAAGAGTTCTTATGCAATGTTATAACTTCTATTGTTGAGAGAAGGCTTTCTGGCTAAAGTAAATGTTTGTTGTTCTGCCAGTGTGATGTTGATGTGTTATCAGGGGTTTTATGAGGGGAATGTTATTTTATGATGGCTTTATAGGTAACAGTTCTCATCTTCACACAAGAATGATTAACTTCATGCTCTATGATGCATGTGACTGATGCTTTATTTCTGATAATCTTCCCCCGATACTTTATCTAGCTTTTTGTGGCAAACTAAAAATATTATGGCTACGTGATGAATGATTTCAGTGCTACGGAAACGTTTTGCAGTAAAAAGTCAGACTTATATTCACTTATGCAGTTAAAGAGTAACTAACACAAACTAAGATGTTATTAACTTTTATAAGTGTATAAGTGTGGAGAACAACTCACTCAATAAAACATGATGAGGTGATGCTGAGACCCCTGCTGGACACACGATGAAGCTGTCTGGACTTGATCCATAATTATAATTAATAATTAATAGAGACGTTTTCTTATTCTCAGAAATATACTAAATAATTGCAATTTTAAATGTTTGTTTTTACTGGAAAATAAGCTAACATGCATGTGGGTCACTCCATGAAAGAAGAAATAATCAAACATACATTTAATATAACAACAAATAAATGTACAATTTAAAAAGATAACAAAATGTAGGCTTTTTATCTTAAATAATAATAATAAAAAAGTCACTTAATTATTATTTTAAATAATTTAAATAGCATTTATGCTGGTATGTAAGGTCTTTGGCCTGTCCCTCACTATGATTTTTATTTTTCAGCAGGACTTTTAATTTGCAAAATGAAGGCAAAATGATATAAAAATCACATTTGCATATTGTTCTAAATACAGTCTCGTTGTTAAACAATGTTTTTGGCATAAGTATGCATTTCTTTTCTATAAATAGTATAATGCTTGTGTCAAAATAATAATGTGAAAATAGCCTGAGATGGCATATTACAAATTCTTGTTATTTTAAGGTGTATTCATTTCATGGATATTTTAAAAAAAATGTTAATTAAATGTATTTATTTATTTTTAAAGTGGAAAAGGTACTAACTTCATGGAATGACCAATATACCCGTTTATAGTCTACCCATTATATTTGTAGCTGGTGATTTTTTATCATTGCATGAAATAAATTGTTTTATCTTTTATCAGAGTGTTAGTTGGTCTCTTATGCAATGCCCACATTTCACAATCCAATACAGTTTTTTTTTTCTAGTTGAAAACTATGCTAGTGAATAGGTCACATACAAAATGTGATGTATATGGAAATTCACACTGACCAAAGATTTCGCAGATCTTCAACTCTGTAAAATTCAACCCCAAAACGTTTATGATGTAACCATGTTTGCACAAAAACAAAAACAAAAATGTCAGGAATATATGCTCTTCAAAAATTCATGCATCCCTTTTGAAAAATAAGTCCACTTGAACATACTTTTTTTAACTAGTACTTAATAAAGAAATAATAAACTTTACAAGAACATATATTTTGAGACACTTGCATGATAATTGAAATAAAAAAATCATACTTCAAATTTATATTGAATAAAATTAACTTTAGAGTGTTTTTTAAACTACTCAAGTAAGATTTGAGTACATTTTTATATGTATTTTCATTATTACTTCTATTGTTTTTGAATTATGGTTACAATATGGTGTTAAAGTGTAATGCCACACCAGCTGCTGAAGACAAAGTCAATGAACTGATTCATAAAGAAACACAGCTACACATCCAAGCTGATAAAACCATTTTATTCTTTCCTTTTTGATTTCACTGACAATTTTAGAGATTTCTTAGAGGTTACAGCCATATTCTCACGTACAGTTCACCACCATCATATTTCTGTGGTACGCAGTTTGTTTTCTGAGCTTTCCAGCAACATTCATTCTTACAAAACCTAAAGCATGCTGAAGTGTCAAGCGCTACATAAGTCTGGCATCAACCAGTACAGATGACACACCAGATTTCATCTCACCCCATTAACACAAAAAAATAAAAAAATCAGCATTTTATGTATCTGAAGCCATATATTCAACTCTGTGGGATATTGCATGATTTAGGTTCTGGAAAAGCAGTTTATATCAAAGAAAAGTGTTTCAATCATTAAAAGGTCCCTCTTTCTGGGTGTCACTCAAGACACCCAATCTCATCCTTAGTTGTCCAAAACTGAAGAAACCGACAGAGATGGACGTCTCTGAAGTCACTCGGGTTGGAGAACAGCTGGTATCGGCTCTTTTTGACCCGCTACTTAACCGTTCGGTCCTCATGAAGGACGTCATGAGCTCAGTTTGACCTACAGCTACTAAAAATCACCCCGTCTGCCCCATCCACAAATCCAACACACTTCAATTCATCACAACCCATCTATAACCATTGTAACCATTAACAATAAAGAAGTCACGGTGAGGTGGGTCTATACACCCCCCATGCTATGAATATCAAACAGATCAAACATGCAATACAAAAATTAGACCTGTGTAGAAAAAAACAAAAAACAAACAAACAAAAAAACATATTTATATGTTCATATATTGAACTGGATTTCAGCCGGGGTACTAAAATCAAGAAAAAAAAACAAGTGTCTGCCCCAAAAATCATCCAAATGAAGGCAAAATTATCTCTGGTATCAGAAAATACTTATAGATAGATATTCCCTGAAGATATCGAGGGACTAGATCAGTATTGGCATATTTGTAGTGCTTCGAAAACATTTAAAATTCCTGAAAAAAAGGAAACAAATCTAAAATCTATTTAAAAAGAAGTTCATAGCTCTTGATAAATACTAAACTGCAAACTAATTAAATGCACCAGATGTCAAGAGCACAGATTAGAAAATAGGAATACTGTAGCAGTACATAAAAACATATATGATATGAAACGCTTGTCTACAAATGCCATCATGAGCTTCACACAATAGCTAAACTGGAATAAGAGTAAAACACATCTGAAATAGTTATTCGTCGGATATAAAGTCACAATGTAAAGCTTTGACAGGCACACTTGTGCTACTGATTTGGCAAAAAGTGAAAAAGCAGGGTGAATCTCATGAAAACGTAAGGACCGTTATGATTTTCTGACTATTAAACACCCTTGAGAAAGGATAACATCTAAATCAAAAACCAACACAGACAAAACTGGTTTTACATTACTGTCATACAAAAAAAAAACAAAAAAAACAAAAAAACTTTACAGTAACGATTGATTTGATTGTTCTATTTTTGAGTTTGTTCGTAATTCTTATTCTCAGTCATGATTCGCATTAGTGTTTTAATGTGCTAATTAATGTGCTTAATTAATATTCAAAATATCCTAATGGTCCTATAAAAACTGGCTTAATTTTCTTTAGGTATTTACTTGTTGTTATTGATCCAAATATATATATTTCTTTAATCAAAGCTTATTTCTACCCAGAAATACACAAATATACAAACACACACAAAATTTTTTTCACAATTTTAACTTTTTTTAAGTATATATCTTAAAATTGCGAGTTATAAACCCACAATTCTGATAAAAGTCAAAATAACGAAAACTAAATTCTGAGAAAAAAAAAAATCTAAATTACGCAGTTAACTTGCAGTTCTGAGAAAAACATCAGAATTATGAGTCGCAAAATTTACTTCTCAAAATTAGAAAGTCAAAATAACGAGAAGTAAACTTGCATTTCTGAGAGAAAAAAAGTCCAAATTATGAGATGTAAACTCACAATTCTGAGAAAAAGTCAAAATTACAAAGAAAATTCAATTCTGAGAGACAAGTCAGTATTGTGTGTTTGCATCTCGTAACTCTATCTTTTTAATTACAATTGGGTGTTTAAATCTCGTAATTCGAACTATTTTCTCTGAATTCTCAGTTACACTTTTAGACACCTGACTACATGCAGAATTGCGAGACGGAAATTCACAATTGCAAGAAAAAGTCAAAACTGTGAATAAAGTCGCGTTTACCTTTTGATCGGAAATAAGCTAGCATACGTTGTTGACAGGTTTGGTGAGACTCACCCGGTAAAAGCTTGACTAACCCTAACTCCGGGTTAAATGCACAAGCGTGCCTGTTAAACATGATCAAAACACTATTCAGGTGTTTCTGCTATCAACGTGATCATTCTGAACACAAACAGTCAGAATCTACCCACCATCAGTTCCTAAACAAACACGCTCGTCTTCCTCCACTACGCTTCGACTGACGCGTGCTCGCTTGTTTGTTCGCAGGCTAAACACTTTGGTATTGTTCTTCGACTCGTGATGAAGTGAGGGAACAAATCTGACACCTAAAAAGTGAAACTCGAGGAAGAGGCTGATTGAATATATAATATAATATATGTATTTATATAAAAGAGTCTTTAGTGTGGTGTGAGTGAGTCTAGAGCCAGGTGAGGAAGGGCTCGCTCTTGTTCAGAACCGACTCCACGTCGTTGAGGATGGGCATGAGGTCGGCGCCCTCCAGGGTGCCCAGGTCCACGTTGGTGCCGGGCATGGAGTCCAGGAAGTCTGGGAAACGGCTCTGCGGCGGGACGCTCATACTGACCGGCACCATGCTCTCACCTGCAGACAAGAAGATGCAAGGTTAGGGAGGAAAAATAATTTCCCTGGCAGACATAAAAGGTAATTATTACCCTATTAACATCTATAAAACTAGCTAACAATCATGTTCATTCATTGAATAGCGCAGGCATCACTGGCATGGAGAAAGTTAAACATGCTATACTGTATATGTTGCATTGATTCAATGGTTTATTTTTGAAAGAATTCCTTGCATCTGCAAGAAGAGATACAGCATGAAACTGATAAACAAACTGTAACTGAAATCTTACAAATCCTGTCCAAAACATGGCCATATTTCACCCCAAAATCAAATGATGGGGCAACGCATGACAGACCATTGAAAAAAATGGACACATGCATTTAAGTGGGTATAAAGTACTAAGTTTCATTCATATACATACATATCTACACCAAGTTTACAAGCAACACATACTGTAAGTATACATTATGTACTGTATAGCATATAAATACCAAATTTTCATGGGTAAGTGGCCTAAAAGATCCTGAAAAGGTAAAAAATATATATTATATTATATTATATTATATTATATTATATTATATTATATTATATTATATTATATTATATTATATTATATTATATTATATTATATTATATTATATTATATTATATTATATTATATTATGCTTTGGAAAACAATAGGGACCTTCGTCTATTTTAGGACCATTAAGACAATATAATTAATGATATAATTACCATGACATTAATCATTTTCATGACAAGCGTATTTTCTTTCAAATTCTCATATTTGCTATACCAGAATACTGTATTACTTTTTTTTAAATAGTAAATATTGAAAAAAAAACCCATCATGGTAGTATTTGTTGTACTGTCTTTAATATATACTGATTTAGGTAAAAAAAAAAATAAAAATATAAATAAAAAATATGATTAGGAATAATGAGAATCACAAAAATAAATAAATAAATAAATAAATAAATAAATAAATAAATAAATAAATAAATAAAATCTCAAAGTAGTAATGAAAAAGAGATCCAGTGGAAAATATGTGTAATTTTTGTAATGTCATAAATGTCATAATGCATTGTAAAAGACCACAAAATTAATTAAACCTAAAAATAAAAAAAAAGCTTTAAGCAACATAAATATTAAATGAAATAAAATAAATTATAAAAACTTCAACTTATTTATATTTATTTTAGCTAGTTTATTTCTCATTTTCATTTTGTTGAAACACTAAAATAACTAAAAAAAATCTAAAAACTTGCTAAAACTTACATAATTAATAAAACTTTAAAATGAAAATGAGAAACATAAAAATTAAATTTAAATAAAAATATTAATGAAAATATACAAAATACTACAAATCAAGTCACCTTTATTTCTATAGCGCTTTATACTATACTGATCGAGTCAAAGCAGCTTTACAGTATCAAACAGGAAGATAGTTTATCTTTTTTTTTATAGTGTTTTATTTTCAATAACAAACAGTCAGTTCATTGATGATGCAGTGATGTCATCATCCAGTTCAGCTCTCTACCAATAGTGTCTGTGCAATCAATCAAGCAGACAATATAGCCAGAAAAATACTATAACAAGTAAAATAACACTAATGCCATGCTCTTATCATGGTTTTTATCTGGTGCTGTACCTGTGTCCATCTCCTCCATGCTGTTGAGGAAGTCCTCAGGAGTGGTGGGGATGCTGTAGCAGCCCAGTCCCAGCCCGCTGTCTGTGCTCTGCTCCCGCGAATGAAACGGCCCGCTGCATGCACACACACACACACACACAGGCCTTTAACACGACTTCACACCCTCAGAGAGCAATTTGGGAGATCTGGACCAAGTCAAACTC